>NC_092873.1:29208740-29416240 GCF_028372415.1 Notamacropus eugenii
CCTCCATGTTGCTTGACAGCTCCGCCAGTACCTAGTATGATGAAAACTTGATGGGAAAGTGCAGTGCAGAGGAAAAAATGATGAATTGGAGTCACAGAGGACTTGAGTATTCCCAGCTACTCCACTTAGCCTGTATACCTTGGTACAATCCCTTAACATCTCTTGGATTTAGTTCCTCATTTGTAAAATGTGTGTGTCTGTGGTGGGTGGATTAGATAATCCACAAAGTCCATTGTAGCTCTAAATCAGTGATTCTATGATCCTATCTATGTAGGCCATCCTTTGTAAGTGTAATTTGTACTTCAGATTTTTTGAATGAAAGGAACTCCAAGCATCCAACAACAGTGATAATATCTCTCTCTCAATGTTATCCTTACAAATTAGGAATTCAACCTTCCAAAAAGTAACCTTACACTTTCCACATCTGTAAATACCCCATTGAAGAACGTTATGTTATCTAAGAAGAGTGGAAAGATTTTTTTTAAATGTGTCATCCTGAAAGGGATAATAAGTTTGTATAAGATATAGTTAAATGAAAGGACTACCATTTTGTATGCCAAGGACTATGTAACAACATAGCATCAGTCAGTTATCCACGCTAGGGTTCAGCTAAGGAGGCTTAGCATCTCAGTGCATTCATAGATAACATCCTCAGTCTATGACTTCCTTTTTAACCTTTTCTTGAAGCGCTGGTTAGTATAAATAACTATTCCAATTATTCCCTCTTCCCTCTTTGTACTTTTAGGGTTATGCCAGAAGGAGTAGATAATGCTTGCACAACAGATCCCCTTCTCCCCAACTGTCTCTCAGATAAATTGTCTTACCTTCCTGAGGGTGTTATAATGCCCTTGGTAAGTGGAGTGCCAACAAACAGAGAGAAAAACATACATATGGCCAAGCTCATGTGTTTGAAAAGGGATGGAGCAGAATCTGTGAAGCAGATAGAATTGCAAAGGGGAAATGTCTAGAATATGGAACAGGTAGAACTTCAAGTCCCATGGGAGCTAGAGACTTACTGACCTGTTATTCACAAAAGACTTTGTTCTGGTTATATAGTGCCTGGCATTTTCATAGTGACAAAAACACCTAGCCCCCAAATTCTGGAACTTCAGGAAGTTTCTTCTTTCCTGAGAAAGCTTAACCAACTGCCATTATAGGCATCATCTCCATAATGAACATAGAGACAAAGGTGTTAAGGTGCTCACTAGAACCAGAACCAGCACCAAGACTATCTTGTATCCTTGTTCTTTAAGATATAGCCCTTAAAAGCGAGAGAAACCTTTTACTCCCTCTATGTCAAATCAGTCATTTATAACCCTGGTAACTGTGGCTTAAGATGGCTTTTGAAGCCTCCTATAATAATTGGCTTAGCAGACAGGGTGGAGAAAATTACTTCCCTCTTGAAACAAGGAAAAAGAAAGGTCATTAGAAACCCCTGGCCCCACCAACACCTACCTTTAGGCATAGTCAGACACTAGAATGTGGAATCCTGTTACCCCTGAACTCTGGGCAGTTTGATAAAAGTTCCAACAATGGAATAAGTTGGGAGAGTCTTCTCATCATATCTGAGGGATGAATATGAGGAAATGCTGCATTCCAAGCGGCAGTATATGCAAAAGAAAGAAAAGCCTCTAAGTCTTTTCAAAATGCAGAGAGTAACTCTTTACCATCAGAGAAAACAAACTTCTTCTTTCCCTGTCTCATAGGAAGGTGCATTTTTTTCCCTTCTGTGAAACTCTCCCCCTCTCCATCCTCAGCTAGACTTAGTAAGAACAATTCAAAAGATTCTCATGGATTTTTCTTGGAAGTCCTTGAGTCATTTCCAGTGGAAGGTCAGGTCTGTCCCCATTTTGTCTTCCTGTTTATATCAAAAAGATTGGACGGAAAGGTTTTTAAATGTTAATGAAAATCACTCTGTTTTGTAGGGATAGTAAAGCAAGGTAAGGGGTAAGAGAACAAATGCAGCATAAGTGCTCACAATTTGTTTAATTAGCATAACAGCTACTGATGTAAGAATGGCTGCTCCCCACTGAAGAAGCAATTGCAAAATATTATCTCCTCTTTGATAATTACATTTTTATTTTCTTCATGCAACTAATAATTAAATTCTATTCCAGAATTCTAGTTGCTATTATTTACCAACAGATGTTAGTGAACTACTTTTTTATTGTCATTTTTGCTTATTTTCAGTAGGTCCACTCTCATATATTCTCACCATAGTTTGTAAATGCTTCCATCCCATCAGAACTTGAAAGACAGCAACAAAGTACAGTGGGAAGAGCACTACTGAAGTTGTAGTGAGGGGATGTGAATTCAGATTCATTCCCTGATCCTTACTGACTACTTGAACTTAGGAAAGTCACTTGGTTGCCATGGGCCTCAGTCTTCTCATCTGTAAAATGAGGGCATTGGATAAGGTCACTTCCGAAGTCCCTTCCAACTCTAAAATCTAATCTGATCCTATGAATGAGTTAGTTCACTTAGAAGAATGAGATGTAGAGAAACGTAAGGGCACAAAAGGAAAAAAGTCCTAAGGGCAAAAAATTATGGGATGTAAACAATGTTAGACTGATCAGTTGGTGCAACATGGTATAGTGTGGGTGGGACACTGGACTTGGAATTAAACTGTAGGTCAGTCCGTTCAATCAATCAATATTCCCCTTGTTCCCTTAAAATAACTACCCTTGTTAGGTGAGAACATCTCCCTGCGTGAACTTAAATATCTCTATTAATCATCAAGCAATCAAAGACATTAGAATAGGCTGTGAGACACCTAGTCTTGACAACCATTGGTCGTCAAACCTGGCTGGTTTCTAGTCTCCTCTCTAAAACTCAATGCAAGATAACATTGCACTATCACTCAGAGCACCAGATGTGCCAAGTCTCTTACCTGCCCCCAAGACTTTCAACTGGCCATCATTTTTCTTTCCTATGTGACTGGCTACATTCACTGTCTTCTGTTTCTTGTTGGATCAGGGAGGGATTTGGGCAGAGTCCCTCCTGTGTGGTATGCTTAAGGAAACACCCTGAGTTATAAACTTGTGAACTCCTTTGTGGTCACATCTATGGGTGTGTGGAGTTGATCGGAGGTGTGTGTGTGTGTGTGTGTGTGTGTGTGTGTGTGTGTGTGTGTGTGTGCGCGCGCGTGCACATGCACGTGCATGTGCACACTCATAAGGGTGCTGAGTAAGACCCTCAATTCTCATGGAGTCTTTACCTATGCAGAGTTCCACTTCTTTATCTTACCAAGTCAGCTGTAATGGCTCTATTATTTGGCATATAATTCTTTTCATTTGATGCCCTGGTTTTGGAGAGTTTGCAGTTAGAAGCTATTCAGATCTCTTGCTGGTTAAATGAGTTTCTTTTAACTCAAAGAACTCTTCTCAATATGAAATTTCTCTGATTCTAGTTCAGAGAAGGAGAGATCAGTGCAGTCTGGAATATTTGGAGGAGGCTTTATATTGGCATTCATTATCTCTGCTTAGTCTTCATTTGAATATGTTACTGGAGGGAAAGCACTGTTTGTTTATTTTGTCTGCATATTCAAAACCAAGAACAATGCCTTGATTATTTTTGGAAGGTGTGGACCTGTGATTTTTCTTGTGGCATAGGGACCTCCAAGTAAGAAGGTACCCTTTACTGATACAGATAGCATCTCATCCATTGCTTGCAGACTTGGAGAGCTGCCTGTTGAGAGCTTAAATGAATTGACTACACAGTCATTTTATTTCAGAAATGGAAAGTGAGCCAATTTCTTCCTGACTCTTAGCCAGGTTCTCATACTTCAACAGTAGGCACTTATGCTAATAAGTATTGGTTGGATCAAATTGAATCTCAGAGCTGGTGAGACTTGAAGGATCTAAATCTTTGTTGAACTAAGACAAGCACAGAGGAAGAGAGAGGGCTTTCTCTGCAGAGAGAATAACCCTAAGTAAAGATACAGAAGTGGGAAGGAGCACACTATGTGAAGGCATGGCCAGTATGTCATTGAATACTGGAGGGGTTTGGATCTAATGTATTTTTTGATCAAGAAGAGCACATTGAGGAGGAAGTGGTAAAGTTCAGTTGTGGTCACATGGTCAGAGAAAGATAAAAAAAGAAAGTTCAGATGAACTGATGAATGGATAGATAAGATAGATAATTTGTAGAGTTAAACATTAATTTTAAAACTGTGTAAGTTAGTGGTACTGGATATAACAATACCTTACATTTGTAGAGCTTCTCATATTTTCCAAAGCTCTTTTATAGCTCTAGAACAATAAGGAACCTCAGAATCCATCTGGTAAATGACCTTCTCATGCCTCATTATACAGATGAGGAAACTGGAGCCCAGGAAAATTATTTCTCAAAGCCAATCATGGAGTCAATGTCAAACTTTGAGCTTGTAACTTTTGAGAGAATACTCTTTTCATGGTATTATATTGCCTTCTTTCACACCATTTCTCTCATTTGATCCTTACCATAAGTTAGATGGTGACCAAGATAAATATTATTGTCTCTGGGTTACAGAGAAGGAAACTGAAGCCCCAAAGCCTGTGGCTACACTGGCAGGCATCTTTCCAAAATGGAAAATTTTGAGTTCTGAATATGATGTGTTTCTCTTATTTGAGGACCAGCCCAACTATGTTTGGGGAGGTTCATTAGAAGAATGTTGGTTGGCTACCAGAATAGTTTTTCTTTTTTCCATATGTACTGTCACATGAAACCATCTGCAAAAGTAAGAAGGAGAGGAGAACAGGTAACAATGCTCTAAGTGTTAAAGAATGTAATCATGAGCTCTTATTATAATGCATGAGTAGGGGAGGTCTGAGTATAATTTTTCTGTTGGCCTAAGGGTGGGGGGCTTCAGGCTGGTAGACAAGCCACAAATGCTCAAGTCACTTATGCCTATCATGGACTTATGATATGTGTGAAAATACTTCCTGCATTGGCACTTAGAGAAAAGTTTCACCTTTTTCTCACAATTTCCCCCTCCCCCATCCTCTCAGGAAAACTTAGACCTCATCCAAAAGGACATCTTTTAAGGTAGTTAGATATTTCTCTGTCCATGCAGGATTTGAAAAAGGATATTCACTTACCAGCAACTGGCAACATCAACATTGGTTGGTTGGTTGCTTGTCCTTTGTCTTCAAGGAGGACCAAAATGACATCACCATGATAAAGTGAAATTTCAGTGGGTCTGACTGTGGTTGATCAGGCGAATGTGAGCTTGGAATGTTCTATCACAGGCTGGGCACAGATAGTCCATGTGAATATTTGGGGTGAATATTCCAAATTTCCCATCCTGCGATTACTTTGTGCTGTCTCAATTCTGCTTTGCTCAAAGCGCACAGAGCCCTTTCTGATGTGGGCACGCCATGCTGAGCGGTCCTGTGCCAGTGTCTCCCATGTTGCACAGTTAAATCCAAAGTTCTTGAGAGAGACCTTGAGAATGTCCTTGTATCACTTCTTCTGGCCACCACGTGATCGCCTGCCCCATGCGAGTTCTCCATAAAAGTCTTTTTGGCAAGCATACATTTTGCATTCAAACATCCTAGCCAGCCTATCAGAGTTGCGCTCTCTGAAGCATAGTTTGAATACTTGGCAGTTCAGCTCGAGTAAGGACTTCAGTGTCTGCTACCTTATCCTGCCAAGTGATCCTCAGAATCATCCTAAGACAATTTCAATGGAAGCAATTCAGTTTCTTGGCATGGCACTGGTAGTCTGTCCATGTTTCATAAGCACATAACAATGAGGTCAGCACAATGGCTCTGTAGACCTGCAGTTTGGTAGTCAGTCTCATACCTCTTCTCTTCCAAACTTTTCTTCTGAGCCTCCTAAACACTGAGCTAGCTCTGGCAATGTGTGCATCAACCTCATTGTTAATGTGTGCATCCCTGGAAAGTACACTACCAAGGCAAATGAACTTATCCACAGCTTTCAAAACTTCTCCATTTGTTGTAACTGATAGTGTGGTGATGGCTGATGGAGCACCTGTGTTTTCTTGGTGTAAATTATTAGGCCAAAATCAGCACATGCAACAGAGAATTGATCCATACTTCGTTGCATCTCAGCTTCAGAGGCTGCATTGAGTGCAATGCAGAATCATCTGCAAACAGAAAATCATGCACCAACACTCCCTTCACTTTGGTCTTGGCTTGTAGCCTTTTCAGATTAAAGAACTTGCCATCAGTATGGTAGTTGACCTTGATGCTGTGTTCATCCTCCTTAAAAGCATTAGTCAACGTGGCTGAAAACATTATGCTAAAAAGCATGGGAGCAAGCACACGCCTTATTTCACTCTGTTGGTGACTGGGAAGGTACGAGAGTTTTGTCCATTGTCCAGAATCAGGACAAACATGCCATGGTGAAATTGACATACAATATTGATTAATTTCTTTGGGCAAGAAAATTTTGACATAATTTTCCATAAGCCCTTATCAGTAACAGTGTCAAAGGCCTTGGTCAGATCTACAAACGTTGTACATCAACACGCTCATCAGAACAAATGCAAGCATGGTTTTCATCCACAGAATAGAAATGAATCAACTGCCTGGTGAAGGAAGCAAGACATGATGAAGAATATTTGCTCCACTCAACCCAATTCAATTCAATCAAACAAATATTAATTATGCACACTAAATTCAGCCAGAAAACTTTTGCCAGTGGAAGGCTGCGTAGGTCAGGGGAGAGAACACTTGACTGCATATCAGAAGTCTGTGTTTGAATTCGGCTTCCTGCTATTAAAGTACCATGTGACATTCAGAAAGGCATTTCTCCACTTTGGGGGTTGGAGACATCCTTCCATAGGAGCTAGATTGCACAACTTGGATTTGGACTCAAATCCCCAGGTTTAATTTTCTCACCTGTAGCATAGAGACAATGACATTTGCAGCTCAGAATTATTATTGGGAGGAAAAAGTTTGCAAATAGTGAAATTTATGGTTTTTCAGAGAATATTTCTTCATTTTTCAAATAAGCATTGGCTTAGATAACCCCTAAGATCCATTCCACCACATTATGGAGTTTAATTTCTTTCAAGTGTAATATATTCTCTCACCCAAGGTCTCTACTAGCTTCTAGTATTTTTTGTTTTTATAATCAACCATTACAGGAACCTGGAAATATTCCACTCTGACACAATGTACCAATAATACCTCAATAGACATAAAATGTGGATAAATCTTCAGAGACAAGATTTTCATGTACTCAGCAGAGATTCAGACCCGATAATGACATGTCCCCTGCCTCTTTTGAGAATGAAAAGAAAAGAACTCCTCAAGACGTGAAACCTGCCTTATCACCAATGAGAAACTATTGTGAGGTCAGTAGGTGAAAGCATAGGATTCCTAGTGCCGGGACAACATTCTTCTCTGCTAGGGAGCTTAAGTAATGGAATCAAGGGAATCTGCAGACACAGGTGACATGGGAAGTAGGCTATTAAACAGAAAACAAGACATCTACTATTGTTACATCTACTTAAAGCCAAGAGAATTCAATACCAGAACTGAAATATTTAATTGCTCAATTAGGAGTTGTAAGAAATTTTAAACTTGTAAAATGTGAAAGAGTCCTGAAGATCTCTATTTCAGCCTGCCAGTTTTGAATGGTAAAAACTCATGGCCCAGAAAGTTCACACAGCTAGGAAGTGTAAGATCCCAGACTTGAACCCAGGCCCACTCCTTCTCAGCTGTTTGTGTTCTCTGTTATACTGCTTCTTGGTATTGTTCACCTGTGTTTGACTGTGGCCATGTGGACCATACAATCCATGGGGTTTTCTTGGCAAAGATACTGGAGTGGTTTGCCATTTCCAAACCCCAGTGGGTTAAGGCAAATGGAGGTTAAGTGACTTGCCCAGGGTGATACAGTTGGTAGGGTCTGAGGCCAAATTTGCACTCAGGTCTTCTGATCCCAGGCTCAGCACTCTATTCCCTGAGTTATCTGTTCTTCAATCATTTTTTCCATAGTATCTGACTCTGTGTGACCCTATTTGGGGTTTTCCTGGTCATTTCCTTCTCTACCTCATTTTACAGATGAGGTACTGAGGCACACAGGATCAAGTGACTTGCCTAGGGTCACATAGCTAGTAAGTGTCTGAGGCCCGATTTGAAATCAGGGATATAACTGATTGCTTTCACCTGCCTCTTCCGCAACTGGCTGCATCTGATATCAGGTGTTATTTAGTAGGGATGGCTTTCGGGTACCAGTCTCTGTTAACAGCAGCAAAAGATTAGAGAGCAGGGTGACTCAATGTTCAGTCACCAATTTCCTAACAACGACCTCCTAAAGATTCCTTTAAACTCTAAAGAAAATTAGGACTCATCAAACCAGTCATTTAGTGGGAATTTCCTCTTTTCTAAAGGAAGCAAAGCAGGGTTTCTTTAAACAGATGACTTCCCTAGTGCATTCATGTTTGCTCACAATTATGTTAATTTAGAATTCTTCACAAACTGGAAGCAAGGACAAAGTAATTTTGAATGATGTCAATCAGACAAATAAGAAAAGAGGATTTAATTTATGAAAATTCATTTTATGTACAGAAAATAAGTTACCATTGACATAGGGCTTAAAAGTTTGCAAAACACACTGTATCATATTTGGTGTTCATAAGAGTCCTGTGAGGTAGGTGCAACTATTGCTCTTGCTTTACACACAAGGAAGCCGAAGTTAAGTGATCTGTCTAGTTTAACTCAGTTAGTACATGTCTGAGGCAGGACTGGAACTCAGATCTTCCTGACTCTTGGCTAACCACCCTTACCTGATGGGCCACCTAGCTACCATGCCTTCATTTCCAAAGGAGGAGCTCTGAATTTTCACATTATCCTCAGATGTAGGTAGGGTTCTGTGTGTTTGTGTGTCCATCCTTTGTTCCCAAAGATGACCATGCCATTAGGGAAATAATGACGTAGGGTTGTGCAAGTCCCCAACCTGACTTCTCCTCCAGAGCCATCTGAATCCAGTGAACTCATCAGCATGACTGCAGATGACCCAGGACAAGGCAATTGGGGTTAAGTGACTTGCCCAAGGTCACACAGCTAGTGAGTGTCAAGTGTCTGAGGTGAGATTTGAACTCAGGTCCTCCTGACTCCTGCACTGGTGCTCTATAGACTACACCACCTAGCTTCCACTCACTAGTAAGGGTGGTATCCCTAAGTAGGAATTGCGTTATTGAGGAGAAATGGGGATGAATAGCCTGCTCTCTTTCCTTCCCTACACCCTTCACATGTGCCAACCAACTGCTCAGTCACAGAATTCCCCAGTAAAAGAACCTAAGCAGGAGGCTCATCTCCCCAAACTTGTGACTTCTTGGGGCTGAACACCATCTCTGAGTTCAGCTGTGTAAAAGCTTCTTTTTCAAATGATCCAACAGAGTCAGTTGCGATGGAGATACTTCCTTCAATTCATCACACCAGCCACCAGGTTCCCACTGGAACAACTGGCCACGAATCAAGACATTCTCACCCACAGAATCTACCTCTTCTTCTACAAGAGCCCCTGCTGTGCCAAAGACATCAGCGGGAGTGAACACGGCAAACAGGAGCCTGTTGCTTGCCTTGACTTCAGATGAAACAACAACTACATCTGACTCAAGTACTCTTTTACAGACCAGGCTGCCTGGGAGCCTTTCCTCTCTTCTCTCAATCATCACATCTAGAGCACCCCCAACTACCATGGAGAACTCCAGTATGGGATCAATAACTATGGCAGTTCCACCAGATATTCTCTGCACAACTGCCTCAGCTTTAGGGATGAGCACCAGTCCTCCTGCTTCCATGTCCTTCTCTCCTTCAACTTTCCATGCCAAAGAACCAGGAGAAAGCCCTGTACCAACTCCAGGGCAAGCTGAGGTCACTACCCCAGAGAAGTCAAACTCCCAGACGTGAAGAGAATCTGGCTCATCTGCCTGCACCATCCTGCTATAAGGATCATCCCAACACATGTGCATCCTTGGCACCCACAAAAGGGATATCTGGGCCCATAACATTGTCTGATTCCTTTGTGGAGAGTACACTCAAGCCCCACACAACTCTCAAATATCAAACACGTTCCTTGAGACCACCAACTTTTACAAGGCCAGAGACACATCTACTGTTGCCCCCCATGATATAAGATAGCGAGCCAACCATTCTACAATTATCCCCTCACCCCACATGACAAGAGCCCCAACAAGCCAAACTCTACGTCCTCCCACTAAACACAGGGAGACCTTGAATCCTGAGGGGGCAGACATATCAGTTGGATCAGTGACTGGAGATACATCTTTTCCTCCTAGTGTTAGAAGAGATTCTAGACTACAACTCTCTTGCAAACAGGCACCTAGCTAATAATATGGCTTCCATAACCACCTCTATGTTTGAGATGAGTTGGGGGTGGGGAGCAATGGTGCTAGGGCAACTTTTCATGCTGAGACCTCAGCTGACCTCCAAGCAAGTCCTGCTGGAGTGTCCAGCACCAGGTCAGATGGCTATTCCACTCTACACCACACCCTCCTTTCTGTGGGTTATAGCAGAAACAGTCTTGTGTCCTATATCAACAATGGCAAGTCATGATACCTTTAGCAGTAGTAGCTCTGTGACTCCTACAGGAGAAAGAACTTAGAGCACCTCATCTTCTTCCACATCTGAAGCCACATCTCTTGCCATGACTGGAATGGCTAACACCTCTACTTGACCAACAATTCGCCATTCTGCTTGCCCTTATGGGATCATATTACTAGTACCTGAAGGGAATTTAATTGTCTAGTACAAATGTCTTAAAGTAGAGAAATCTCTAAAGCAGATGTGAACCTTTGCCCAAAGACTCACAAGGATAAGCATTAGAGGTGTAGATTGAATCATATTCCTTTGAAATTCTTCCTGAAATGTGGTACACAGATTTTCCCATCTCATTGCTTTCTCCAGTGAAGCCTGTGGGGTAATTGCAACTTTGGAGAATTATGGGCAAGAGATTGGACAGGTATTGATCAGTCAGTTGAGCTTAAACTAATTTTCGTTCATTATATTTTTGCAAGGCAATTGGGGTTAAGTGTCTTTGCCAGGGTCACATGGCTAGTGACATATGTCTGAGGCGGGATTTCACTCAGGTCCTCCGGATTTCAGAACCAGTTTTCTATCCATTGAACTGTCTAGCTGCCCCCGAGTCTCAGTGTCTATCCTAATTCATTCCTCTGCCACAGATATCAATAGAATTCCAAGTAAGGATCAGTACCTTCTCCTATTATCTCTATTCTGCAAGTCTCCCTGGGATCTGCATGAGTCAAAAATGAATCTTGTCACGGTATAGGTTCTCTAACATGGGTGTCTCATGGACAAATGGGGCCACACTAAGCTAACATAGCAGTGTGTAGCAGTCTCTGATGGAATCCTTAGACCGTAGGTAAGACTTATCCAGGAACTGAAGCTCAACTAATGAATGCAGGGGAAAGTGAGGTGTAGTGGGTTGGGAAATGTCTCGAATATAGTAGGGGCCAGACTAAGAGGCAATGGAAGTCTGTCTAAATGATGCCAATTTCCGCCCACCAACACTTAGGCACATTTCAACCAACTGCCAACTCCAACTAACTTCCATGTGCACAGGATTCTGCACCTGAAGCACCGGGACATTGGATAATGTCAGTGGATCTGACCTGGAAAGAGACTCAGCAGAGTCTACCACCATCTGCAAGACTGTCTCCATTGTGAGAGATTCCATTTCTGACACTGCAACAGAGGTAATCATCATGGAGACAACTCCAGGTAGAAGAGCCACTGATAATTCACCTTCTCACTGTGGCCACCATAAGAGTTGGTCTCAGGCCTAAGAAACACAGAAGAATCATATACTCTTCCATAGAAACTTCAACACCACCTGGATCATTTCTTGCAGATACCCTGAGTGCTGAAAGTCCCCTACTTTCCTTGCCTCCAAATGGAAGCCACAGCCAGCTCAAACTCCAGCGGTCCCGTTAAAGATCAGTACAGCCAGGACAATTTCTTCTACATTCCCTTTGGACTTGCTTCTATCAGAAATATCCCCTTGAAAGAGTCCAACCACCACCCAGGCTCCATAGCCCACTGCAGTTGATTCTTCCCATGTTTCTGTCTGAGGGATAGGAACCGAAATCAGGCCCATTTTTTCTCTACCTGCAACTCCTACAGCCATCAGCGCCATGGGAGTTGGGCCAAACTCAGATATGTCCATGACGTGAACGAGCCCAGAGAATTCGGATGCCTGCCCTAGACAATAATAGTGAGGATCAGTGCCCTGTCCTCCATTGCTCCCAGAATCATCCCAACATCTGCTAGAAGAGATATGAGAAATTGCTTGCTGTCTACAGAAAAGTCAATGGTGGGTAAAATAGTGGCCACCAGTTTCCTTGAGACCACAAGATACTCCAAGACATGCAGCCCACGAGGTCCAGGTGTAACACTTTTGGCCTGACAGAACCTCCACCTCTTCTCTGCCAAGCCTCCAGGACTTTCCTTTTCCTCTCTGAAGGGAGTATAAGGAGCTCAGAAAATCCCACCTGTACTGCTTCTGACTGAAGTGATGTAGCCCACAACTTCCGAGAACTGTACTACTTCTGTTACACCAGTGACTAAATGCAGTGATGGTTCTGCCTTCTCCACCAGCACCCTAAAAGTGCTAGAAGAGGACACACAGTTCTTTCAGAGCCCAGTGAAAATGCATCAAGGATGTCTCTCCTGATGAGCTGACAGCTGGCCTCTTGATAAGCCCTGTGGGGACATGAGCTAAATATCGAATAAATTGGAGATAATCAATAAGGGAAGGACCCTAGAATTAATAGCGATCACTTAAGAATCAAGGGCGTCATGTTTATTAAGATCACACCTTCCTATAGGCTGGAAGGGGCTGCCTTTCTACAGGAACGGGGGAAGATTAACAGGAGCTTGAAGGAAGTCAGGAAAATGAGGAGGGAAAGAACTCCAAGGATGGGAGACAGCTAGTGAAAATGTGTTGAGTTGGGAGATGGCTAGGCAATGTAAGGAAGAGCAAGAAGACCAGTGTCACTGGGGGATAGGAGGAATAAATTGTAAGAAGATTAGGAAATGAAAGGAAGGGCAGGTTCTGAATGACTCTGAATGCCAGCTGGAATTTTCTATTTGATTCTTGAGGTAACAGAAAGCCATTGTATTTCACTGAATGGTAAAATGACATGGTCAGACCTGGGCTTTAGAAAAATCATTTTGGTCGCTAAGTGAAGGATGGAAAAGAATGTCTTATGACAAGAAAACGAACTAGAAGGCTACTGGAGTAGTACAGGTATGAGGTGAGGTGGGCTTCCACCAGGATGATGACTGGGTCATGTGAGCGAAGGAGCATATAGGAGAGGTGTTAGGAGAGCAAAATCTACATTCCTTATCAGCAGATTGGACATGGGGTTGGGAGTATAAGTGAGTAGTCAAAATTGACCTCCTGGGCTTTGAGCCTGGGTGATAGGGAAGATGGTGATAGCCTGAAATTGGAAAGTTGAGATGAAATGAAGGTCTTGGGGGAAAGACAATGAGTAGAGTTTTTGACGTGCTGCATTTCAGATGTATACAGGACACCCAATTCAAGATTTCTAACAGGAAGTTGTCCAACAGTTGTAATATAATTGGAGGTCACTACAGAAGCTAAGGGTAGATGAGTATGTGTGAAAATCATCCATTCTCAGGATGAATTCCCAGGTGCTTACAAAATCACAAAATTTCCTAGAAAAAGGAAAAAAGAGGGCCCAAGTTAGAGCCCTAATGTGCTACGCCCAAAATTGGTATTGATGACTTGGGTGAGAATCTAGCAAAAGAGACTGAGACAGGGTTCACGCAGAGAAGCAGGAGAGTATTGTCATAAAAATCTAAAGTAGACAGTATCAATGAAAATAGGAGAATGGAATGAAAAGCTACAGAGAGACGGAGAAGAATGAGGATTGAGAAAAGGGCATTTCTTTTTGCAGTGAAGAGTTTTATAGGAACATTAGAGAGGACAATTTCATTTTACTGATGAAACTGACAACCAGACTGTAGAGATAAAAAGGGAGTGAGAGGAAAGGACATGGAAACAGCTTTTGTAAATAGCTATCTCAAGGACCTGGAAGAGAAAAAGGAAGAACTAAGAAAGAAGGAAGAATACTATCAGGGAAAGAATGACAAACTGAAGGTGTTTTTTCTTTTTCTTTTTCATATTTTGCAGATGGGTTAGTAGGGAAACAGCCAGTAGAAAACCAGAGATTGAATATACACGAGAGATTGGGACAATAGAGGAACACTGCTATGGGAAGGATGAAGAAAGCACATATTTTGGAGTTTACAATCAGAACATGTGGAGATGATATATTGTACTTTGTACTCCGTGACTGTGATATGTGCACTTATTTGTTGCTACAGTTAGGGAAGTTAGTGTACTACCTGCCACACATATTCCGTATCGTACAGCATCAGGAGGCATGGCGGTACTGCCTAGTGACCCACTGACACCCGAGTCCACTTTAAGGCCTGTGGGTAAGAAAGTGCTTCTTGTGTTTGTCTTGTGCTTCCTAGACACTTGTCTTCCAGTTTTGAAAAAAGGTAGGAATTCATCTCCGTAGTCTAAGAACAGGACACTGATGGGGAGTGGGGGGTTGTAACTAGACTACAAGTCTAGGCAGATTCATCTGCCACATTCCTTTTGCGTCCTGAAGTATGTTGTAATAAGAGCCTTTGGATGAGGTACTGCTGGGGCATTTGGTACATTTCTTGTATTCCCTTCCATGTCTACGTGCTATTGAGGGCAGTTTTCTTTCGTTCCTTAAAATCAGCTCACAGCGAACTATTTCTTCTACATTCCCTGCAGACCTACGTGTATCAGACATGTCTCCAGAGAGAGTCCCAGCACCAACCTGACTCCATGGTCCACTCCAGTTCATTCTTTTCATACTACAGTCTCAGCCCCACTTTGTCTCCCTTCTCAACTCCTACAAGCACGAGGGCTACAGAAATGAGTCCAAGCCTAGACCTTCCTCTGAGACAAAGCACCTTGGAGAAGCAAGATCCCTAGCCAGTAAGAGATCCAGGCCCAGCTTCCCTGCCCTCTACTGTTCCCAAAATAATTCCCACATCTGCTGGAGGGGAAACAAGTATTTCCTTGCAGTCTACAGAAAGGCCAACTGAGGTAAAAATTGTGTCCAGCACTTTCCCTGATATGCCTGGAATCACTACCAGAGGGCACGTGTACTCTACAAGCCAAGGAGGACTTGACAGGACCTTCACCTCTTCTCTGAGCTATCTAAGTGCAGGACTCAGCCACTACAGGGCTGTCTCCTAACATTCTGTGGAAAATATGACAAAGCTTGGCCAGGACTGAAGGTCAGAGAAGCCCAGATGAATGGTCTCCAGAACAGCTCAGAGAGTCCACACCCCCTGAGGGAGGCACTCCCTCTGCTGCACCAATGACTGACTTCAGAACTAGGTGACAGTGAAAACTGACATGGTAGTTTGGCCTCTATCAGCACATCAGTGTGGGAGACCATCAGACCATGAACCTCAGCAGCATCACAATCTGGCACACTCATCCCAGGAATGTTTTTTCTGTTTGAGAACACAGCTTACTCCATCTCAAGTCCTTTTTGACGGCCTAGTCCAGAGCCAGCTGGCTACAGGACACCTTCCCACACTCCAAGTACTTCCGGGATCAGTCTTGAAGGAGAAACAGACTCATTCTTGGTTGTCACTTCACCAGCACCTGCTATCTCCATCACCCGCTTTACTGCAGCCCTGCCGGGAATAAAAACAGAGTTTCCCTGGACCTTGACCTCTTCTGAAGCCCCAGATCTCACCAGGATGGGTAGATCTTATGTCTACTTTGTCCCAGACCTTCTCTCCTTTGTCTTCAGTCACGTTCTCTGAGGATACTTACAAGTCCAAGGCCATGAGCTTGAATACTCCTGAAACTGACAGCCCAATTGTCATCAGCAGCAGCAGTGTCATAGACATGATCTCTCTTTATCTGGAGACCACTCCCAATCAAGAGCTTCTGGGTACAGTGGGAGAAAGTAGGACAGGTGCTTCTCTGATCACTCCTTTACCTGAATCTCCTACGTCCTCACTTGCTCTTCTGGGAGAAGTACCAAGGAGGTTAGGTACCACTGCTTCCTCACTTCCATTGGTGATTGCAGTTGAAAATCTCCAGGCCTGATCAGAGAAGATGACTGGGGATATCTCTATGGCTCCTACAGGACACAGCACAGAAGCTTAAGTGAACTCAACCCTGCTTCTTACCACCAGCACCAGTTGCATGGTTTTCCTTGGACAAAGCACAATTTCCTCCTCATCTACTAAAGCTGAAGATAGTGATCTCACCATCACTGAGACAGATACCACCCTTGCCTGGCCAAGGACACTCGATTCTTCAACTCTTGTAAACTCAACTGAAGTTATTCCCTTCATAGTGAACATTAGCTCAACTGCCCCAGGGCCTGATACCACAAGTCTCACCTTTATCACCAAAATGCCAGATATTGGCCCTTTCTGTCCTGTGGTCACCCTCAGCCCTGAAATCTCAAGTAGAGTGTCAGAGACAAACACAACTGAACAATAGACTACCACTTCTACTGATGACCAACTGTTCTCAAACACTAATTCTGGAAGTTCATAGATCACCACAGCTGGCTCAACTTTGGTGGCAAGTGATGCTCATATTTTTTCACAAGCAGACACAAGGGAGCTCAGAGCTTCCTCGGACCACAGAGAGCATGATTACATGCAGGGCAATAATAAGTATCACCTCAACTCCTCCAGGGCTCCACACAGCAGCTGAATTGAGCTCAGCCATACCTCCTCCTCCAATTGCAGAAGAGACTCCAAAAAGTTCTGAGGACATTCTGACTGCCAGAGATATAAGCCCTTCCTCTACTTGGCAATGGGTAAAAGGGGGGCTGCAGGGACTCCTGTCCATATGACATGAGGTTCAGGTGTGGCTGCTGTGTCCCAAACCATCATCTCTGGATTTCAAAGTTCATTTATCATCACCAAAGCCCCATGGGAGATTGACACAATATATGCATTGTCTTGTATTGCAATCGAGGTCACTAACACAGTTACTCTATTGGATTCCACTCTGATCTCAGAGCTAGAGGAGGGCCAGGATTCCAAAGGTGCCGTCTCATGGATAGAACCCAACAGGACCCATCCCACCTTGTTTTGCCCTTCAGAAAACCCCATAACACATGGCACTAGTCCTGTGGACACCCTCTGACCAAGCATTATCCACTGGGCCAAGTGAGCAATTGCTTGAAACAGACACCAGTGCTACTACTTTTCTTTTCAAAATGCTTGCTGAAGTCACTGTTCCAGCACCACAGAAAACTACCTAAGGGCTTGAAAGTCAAAAGCATTTCTACCCTGGATGGTCAAACTGCCCTAGCAGTGGACACTGGCCTTGTTGGGAACCTTATCTCTGCATTGTCAAAGGTCACAGCTTATATCAGCAAAGATAGGGAAACAGTGTGAAATGGAGCTCCTCAGGCAGCCAGCCTTCAAGGAATTTGCATGTAATGGGGGAGACAAGGCCTAGAAAGGAGTGGTAGCCAGTGAGAGGCAACTGAGTTATGCATCATGAAGGAATGGTACCTGGGGAACCAATGGAGTACATGGACACATGACAGTAGAGAAGAATGAGAGAGAGGATTGGGTCACATTTCCAGATCTGGAGAGGATCTGGGGGATGAAAGTGTACCCTTGTACAGGAAAGGAGAGAGTGAAATGAAGCATGAGCTTGAATTCGATGAAAAAATATATGAGGAGAGTGACACACCTGTGGGGACCGTGGTAGGCCAGGGCTATGTTTCTAGAGACTAAGCTTGAATGCTGCAACAGTAGTCTTTGGTGTGGGGATCAGGGCAGTAAGGAGGCTCGAGAAGAAATAGCCACAGCATAGGTTCAAGGCCTGAGCAGGGCTGATGAGTGTGCTCTACTGGAGGAAGTGCTGATGATGTGCATGGGGGAGGAAAGTGTAGCTCAGGAGTTTGGGTATTATTCCACTGAGAGAAAATGGATACCCCTGTGACAATAGCACCAAACCTGCCCACATAACTAACCAACTCCTCTGCTTGTAGCATTCTCCTCCAGGAGCACAGTTCATGGGTTAGTGAGTCTGATGTTACTAGCAAATCAACAGTCTACCAGCGTCCCCATGATGACCTCCACAGTGAGAGATTCTATTTCAGAGACTGTAAGAATGACAGTTATGGTGGACATCCCTGCAGGCTCCGCTCCCATTTGGGGTACACTTCTCATTATGGCCATGATCATAAGTGGGCTCAGATCTGAGACATCCAGAAGACCAGTAGATTTTCCCATAAAAACATTAGTTTCACCTAACAGATTCTCTGGAGTGATCCTGGTTTCTCCCATAAACCTCCCATGCTGCTTGTCTCCCGTAGAGCCCACAGTCAGCCAAGGATCTAGTGAGCCTTGAAAGGCCACACTAGTGGCATGGGATACTCAGGCAGGACCAGAGGCAGGTTCGGCTGCCTTGTCCTTCACTGCTCCCAGCACCACCCCAACAGATGGTGGAGGGGACATAAGTCCTTTCTTGTTGTCTGCAGATGGGCCAACAGGAGGTCAAGTGGTGTACAGCAACTTCGTACAGAGCACAGACCTGAACAGAGGCCTGAGTTTCCCTGGAGCTCACTGCATGAGGTGTGAGGGAGGGATGGTCTGACTGCAGTGGGCCTCCTCTCCTGAACTAGAGTACAGGCAGGCTCAGTGGTTGGTGAACTCTGCGTTACTGTCTTCTCAATTCCCGTGGCTGAAATAAGGTACACCTGGAGTCCTGGTGTTGGTGCTTATGGGTTTCACTCCCTCTGGGGTTCAGGATCTCCTCCTGGTTCTCTGAGCTTGGCCATCTGGGACGGCCACAGCAACGGGGTGTCTCCTTATGATTTTCCTAGTCCCTTGAACTAGGAGACTGTTCACCCCTTCAACTGATCCCACTAATTCCAGGACTTTTCCTGGAGAAGTATTCTCTGGGTTTTTGAAAGTCAACAAGGGGAGTGTCCAGACACTTACAGATCACTCTGCTATCTTAGCTCCCAGAAGGTCAGGTGAGTGACTTACATTTTATCTGTGGGCTTATAGTCTCAGGAGGAGCTGACTTTGAGTTTCCGTGCTTCTCTCTCCCTCAGTTCTGCTGCACTCCTGTCCTTAACTGATATGTTTGAGAATCTGCACTGCTGTTTCTGCTTCAATCTGCCCCTGAGGTTCCTGCTGGTATGGCCTGTGCACTCTGGGCTCTCCCGGTTCTGTGTAACAGATCCTTCTTGTCTACCTTCTGGCCAGTCCTGGACTGGAAATCTGCCACATTCCTGTCTGCCAGTGGATTCTGTCACTCTAAAATTTGTTGGGATAATCTTTTTTAGTGATATGTGAAGAAAATTGGGGTAGAAGTTAGGTGAGTACGTAGTCTCACTCCATCACCTTGACTACACCCCCCTCCCCACTTATCCTGTTTTTGTGGGGTTTTGTTTTGCGGGGAATAGGGAAGAAGAGAGCAGAAAGATTTCAGCAGAAAACTCGAAAAGAATTTTTATAACTAGTGTTTGTGATCAAGTCCTCATTTCTAAAATGTATAGAAAAAGAATTCGAATTTACATGAACAGAAGTCATTCCTTAAGTGGGGAATGTTCAAAGGGTATGAACAGGCAGTTTTCAGAGAAAGAAATTAAAGCTATTCATAGTCATATGGAAAAATGTTCTAAATCACTATTGATTCGAGAGAGGCCAGTCAAAACAGCTCTGAGGGAGCCTCTGTTGATCCACTGAGATGTTCGCAATCAGCAGCAGGCTGATGATAGATGTCAGCCCAGGCTTCTCCAGCAACGACAAAATTGAAGAAAAAGACATCTGTAAGTAGGCTCGTCCTCATCTTCAATTAAAATTCGCAATTAGTTTGGCAATTGTATATCAATAATTAGTAAAACTGTCTATCTTTTGTTAATTTCTTAAATAGAAAACACATTACAGCCTTTAAAGATAGATGACTAAAGAATTTTAGTCAATTTAGCGGTTTCTAGAGTACTAGTAACAATTAACAACTTGGGGGAGAGTTACAAATATAAAGAAATAGAAGTTTTTAATAAACAGTTGTACATACATATGAATACAAATATATACACATTGTACATATTCAAACGACACAACATATTTTAAAATACATTAGGAGTTTTTCACATTCATATTCTTAGTGGAAAATCATTACACATTATTAAACATAGTTCATTACACAAATGAACATTATTTCTTCCTTTCAAGTGAGCATTATTCTGGATCTTGATTTGGCTTTGGCATTCTGGAGGAATCCGATCCTATTGGAGATATAAAAAAAAAGTTCATCAGTAGCTGGTGGAAAAAGTAAGAAGAACAATTCACATCATACACGTGTGTGTGTGTGTATCTGTGTACACACAACATATTTATGTATGTGTGCAATTTCTAAATTTTGCTTGGAACAAATGATTCATGTGAAAAAATTCTGCATGCGAGAAGCATGAAAACGGTCAATGGTCCAACGTTTCCTGAACACTTTGAAGTCAAATGACTTGCCCATGGTGTCATGGGTAGCATATATCATCGGATAGGGAGGACATGAACTCAAGTTTACCTGGAAACCATCTACCGTACAGAGTTGTATGAAAACTCAAGTCAGATCATGTCTGCATAATGCTTTGAAAAGTTAAAAGTGCTTTAATAATGTCAGTAACTATCATTACACTTAAGATGTGTGTTGATTTTGGAAGAATTCATCAAATTGTTAATGTAATACTGCTTTGTCATCCTTTGCAAAAATTACTATGAGAAGTACAATTATAAATATGTTCGTGGCGATCTGTTTACTTATGGTCACAATGAGCTCTATTTCCTACTTAATTAGCATAACGAATTGCTTGACTTTTACCTTTGAGCTCACAATCCAACCAACCAGGCCAATTGTTTCATTTGACTATTTGAGGAAAATGCGAACCGCACTTCCATTTAGCTACAATTTCTATTTTTTGCTTAAATTGTTGGCAAGGGTTTCAGTATGAATATTGCTTTATTCTTTCAGGAGTATTGGTCACTGGACAACCAGAATAACTTAAGATTCTAACACTTCAACTGATATTCGTAGATGGTTTTTGAGTTGTGGGATTCTTAGTATGTTTTCCTCCTCTCATGACCCTCCTCTGTAAAATCACAGTAGAATCACAGAATTAAATAAAATAATAGAATTTCAGAAATGAATATGAGTTTAATGGCACTCTAGGCCAAACAAACCTTGAACAGCAATCTTGATTGCATTCTCCTAAAGTCACTGAATAATTTCATATCTGAAGATCAGAAGGCCCTACATAGAATTGAGGACCGATCGCTCTTCTGTTTCATGGGATGCTGTGGCCAAAAACTGCATTACCTACTGACCAGTCTTCAGGATCTAAGTCACTCTGTAATTGGCCAGCCTTGTCTTCTGGAAACAGCCAGAAGGTGGCTCGTGCTTATTCTAGCCTATTGGAAAAAAATCTGCTAGCTTATTGGAAAGAACCTGTTAAATCACCTGCATAGAAGAATCCAAGGTTACTTCAAAGTGATGAAGAAGAGTGAGATGACACTGAAGCAACAACTTTGTGAGAGAGTTCCAGCATATTTAAAAATCAGGTAAAACATCAAATCATAACATTTTATCTGTGAGCAATTTGGACATACCATCGTTAAGTTCCCTAGTTAATCTTTCTTCATACTCCTTCTGCATCTGAAATAACATTAAAATGCAAGTCAGAACGATGACGTACATGAGGAATAGCGAACTCTAGATAATACACAGAACTCAAAATCTCTTAAGAAGGGGAAACCAGATTGTTGATCAAGGAGCTGAAGAAATAAGAACACATGTATAGATCTTACACCAAAAGATTCAGTGAAACTAGCAAAAAAGTAGTGAAGATGAGCTGATTCTCAAAGCAAAAGAGTAAATATAATTCCTGTCTATGTACAAGTAAAACAAAGTGGCCAACTGATGGTCAAGAAGGAGACTTTCACGTGGCATATTTTACTCAAAATTGCAAAACTACTGCTTTTCAAAATGAATATTTTCATTCAAGTCTTCACAGGGAAGACGGGTTTATTAAGTAACATTCATGTTTCCTTATCATATCTAAATGATGCAGTTGTTGACCTCAAAAGTTTAATCCTTTCATCTTTATGAATAGATCGATTCATTCAATATCTACATTTTTGGGGTATTTTAGCAGTGTCATCAAAAAATCTAAACATTTGCTGGATTAAATGTTTACTGTATAACATTTAGCTTGCTAGTACTGGGAGGTCCTTAGTAATGGGCATATTTTCCAAAGGGAAAGATGTCATAGACATCCAATATCTCGTAAACTTCTAACCCTAGTTGAAGAAAGTCTTTATACAAATATGAACTAAAAAAACTGAATTAGGAAATAATTCTTCATAGTACATGTGATCGCTTTGTAAAAAAATTTCTCTGTGATATTGGGGAAAAAAAGAGGGTGCGTTCCTGTGGGTAAGGTTTTTTGTGTTTATGTAGTTGTTTAAGAAGGTCTGAAAAAAAAACCCAGAAAAATCACAGGTAGACTGTATTTTCAGTGTTAAGATGCCATTGCCATGGGAAAGTAAATAGGAGGAGATCAAGCCTCTCTTTAAGTACTGTCTGGTGGGGAAATAGTATTCCATGTAAAGAATAATTATATGAATGCCACTTGTCAAGGTCACATAAATTGAGTAAAACTAGGTATAACTATTTCTGAGAAGTTCACCAACGATAGTGGTAGATCTAAAAAAAAAAAGTTTTAATACTCAAGATTTAGCACTTCAAAATATTATTAGGTAAAAGGACAATATTTAGTAGATCATTTTAATATCTCACAAAAATCAATATGACGCATTCAAATATCTAACCAGGTAATTTAACGAAGATTAATTACTTTAGATTATAGCTTTAATATAAAGGAAGACAAAAAATTCCAAATGACTAACCTTTGCCAAGAAAGCATCCACACTCCTTTGTGAAGATTTTTGGTTTCCAGTATATTAAATTTCACGAGTTGTTGTCTCGTCTCAGCTAGCCTCTCCTTAGTACTCTGTGCTTTCAAAGCACAAAAATGGTTAGAATTTTTCGTAAATGTTTGGTGTTTTTTTTTTTTATTACTGCTATCATTATTGTGTGACTTTTGCAAGAAACTACTGAAAAGAATTAAAGTATGTAGGCTATTAAAGTTTTTCCATAATTGAGTTATTTCCATTAAGATCCTTTCCTAGTAAATGATATTAAAAAAAATTGAGTCAAGAAAAAGGTTTTCATACTGTCCTCGGAAACTAAAAAACCAAACAGATACGTGTAAATCTGAGATTTCTTACTAACCTGATTTTAAAGAAACCGTCAAACTTGCATTCTATAAATTGATATTGGAAATTAGTCGGTTGGTTTTCAGGGTAGCAAATCTGGGTGATTATCCCAGGCAGTGCTTGTGCAGTCTTTCTCCCAGGATTCAAGTAGCACCAAATGAGTCAGGTATGCAGTCTCTGGAGGGGAAAGGAGGTGACTCAGCCGAGGCTAAAATATATTCCTGAGGCTCTGAACTTTATAGGCAGCCTATAATACCTACTAACCATTGTCACCAGTATTTATAGCAAGGAAGATTGCTCTAAACCTTTTTCATGAAGAAATAGTGTCTTCTGGCTGTCCAAAACTCTAATCTAAAACCTCCTGCAATATTTGCTTTCTATCCATTCCCCTCCAATAAATTCCTTAGATGAGTTTTCATCTGTATAGAAACTGAAGGGATTAGACAGTAGGGCAATTGACTTGCTCTGGGTCAATAGGATGTCCCTGCATTCTTCAGTTCTGCTTGTCACCATTGGGAGAAGATTATTTACAAAGCGTTATATATTTCTGTAGTCCTTTCATACATTTCCAGAAATAATTTAGACTTTGAAGTGTTGTCATTCAATGAAATGAGAATGATATTCTAATATTCAAAATATCTGCTTCATCCTAGAAGGACTAATCTGTAGTGGACAGTAAAAAGAAAAATATGGTATACTTAAAATAATTTAATACGATTATATATTTATTGAGAACTGAAAGGGATCTCAGAAGCCTCCTAATCAAGCAGGCTCATTTCAAAGATGAAAAAAAAACACCTGAGGTCTCGGAAAGTTAAGTGACTTGTTGAAGGTCATAAGCATCAAAGGCAAGATGTGAAGTCATATCCTCTGTCTCTACAACAAGAGCACCATTTTGCCAATGTACCACACTGCATTCCTTTCTACTTAGTTAACACTAAAAAAAATTTTTGGTTTACCTATATGTGCCAAAATATAGAATCTCTACAGGTAATACTGATTTCCCAATGAAGTCATCTATTTGTGCATCAAGAATTTGTTAAAAATCAACATGGAGAGCTTTGAAAGCAATCTGAGAAGTTGATGGACCATTTTAAGTGTCTCTGTTTGGGCTTATAGTTGCTTCAGACCCCTCTGGGAAACAACATCTCCTTTTTCATATTCTCACCCTCTTTTTGTATTACTTTATTAAAATACTGACTTTATTTCACATATATACTTCTGTCTCCCCACCATTTCCATTTGTCTGACCACCACTACAACCATGCCCTAAAATAACATTCAATATACACTTAAATGAAGCAAAGGGTGGAGTTCCATCTTTGAAAACTAAACAAGCATTTTGGACAACACATTCTTGGCAACGTAATCTGGATGACATATTTCAGACTGGGTAGGGAAAGTTCTCACTCTGCATTAGAAAAGGACAGCCAGATATCAACTGTTACAGAAATAAGAAGGAAAATTTTAACAAACTGTTCAAACTTATTTTCTTAAAGAGATTTCCTCCACATCCCGAGATCTTGAATAGCCTCCTGATCAGACATCCAGAAGCAATTCTTTACATAGTGGATGAATTTGCCTTCCACTTTTGGGAGGGAACTACCCTTTTCAATGCTTATATTCATTTTTGCTTTAATATCCTCTCGAGGAGTAGGTCCTGTGGTAGTCTTGGGAGTCTTGTCCTGCTGTCTGAAGGATTCTTGACCTTTTGGTTTTGTTGTGGACGGCTTTGAATCTTTTCCATTTTGTTTTCATTTTTGTGCATTTTTTTGCTGCAACATCACCAACAGATTTCTTCTCTGGAAGAGGATGCAGAATCAGATGATGAAGAGGAAGATGTTATGAAAATCTTAAATATGTCTGGCAAACGATATGCTCCGGGAGTTGTTGGCAAGATTCCACAGGGAAAATAAAAATGTCTCAAGAAGATGAAGATGATGATGAAGAAGGTGATGATGATGAAGATGATGATAGCTTTGAAGATGAGGAAAGTGAAGAAAAGATCGCTTCATATTCTCTTGATTTATTGTTTGTTGTTATACACAGGCTTTTATATCTGTGAGAATGAACAGAAAAATTTTGTGAAACTTTTTATAATTTAAATATTATACAAAAAAGTCTTATTTTTGATCCACTCCCTTAAATTATTTTCAGTCATAGAAGGGAAAATAAATCCGTAAAGAGTTCTTGACGTCACCCAACTCAACGGACAGTATTTTGTTAACTAAAGCAGAGAAACAGACGCCTCACTAATCGCTTCATTCATCCTCAGCTCCTGACTAACATAACTTCATTGTAGAATATTCGCTAAATGATCATTGGTTATGCTGTCATATTTGCAGAAAAAGGGATACCTTCCAGTAATACATTTATTTTGAAAAACAGATATTTTGCAGTAATGTGTTGTGCCTTGGTCATTTTAATTGTAGATCTCTGTAAAGTAGTTGGTGAAGTATTCAATGGTCTCAGTTCACAAAACACTAATAATGTCATTTAATATTAGAATACAAAATTTCATTTAAAATGTTCCTTTAGTGATGTAAATATAGGAAGTCCCTAACTTGAAAAGTCAATTGGATCCCAAAAGTTACTCTCTGAATTGACTGGTTGGAACAGGGAATGCATTTGGAACTAGTACTCCAAAAAGGAGTTCAATAGAAGCCCGCCAAAACCTAATTTAACCATAACACAACTGAATTACTGTCCTGGAAAATGCATGATGATTTAGAAACTCTCCTCCGCCAATGAAATGGCAGCCTCTAGCCTGTGGTCAGAGGATCTTACATCTCAACAGTGATAGGCTTTTGCCCTGTTCAATTAAAATTCATCTATTGTAACTCAATTAGAAATCATTAAATGCTTATGCTTAAAGGTTGTGATGGAATACAAAATTTAGACAGACCCTGGTTCATGCTTTCATTCAAGTGAAATGTAAGATATATGTGTAGATAACTGAGATATAGAACAAAATGTAAGAGCTTTGGGGGAGTGTAAGAGATATTTTGATGTCAAATCTGATGATAAAGGTCATTCATCATCAACAACAGAGATCAGAATAGGCCGCAAGGAAGAGGTGGACTTGGGGGATGATGAGTGCAGAGGGCATGGGTGAATATCACAGGCACAGGGCAGAGATGGGAAAGCACAGGGCATGATGTGAAGGAGAGAGAATAGTACAGTTTCACAGCACCTTACGTTGTAGAAGAGGGAATAACATAATTTAAGTGAGGAAAGGCAGGCTGCTGCCACATTCTGAAGGGCCTTCATTTCCAGGGCAAGATATTTTGTAGGGTCTAGCTCAAAAGTCATATCCTTAATGGAATGTTGCTGATCTTACAATGTCAGAAGAAGCCTATGTCTCCTTCAGTCTCTGACTTCATTTTCTTCGGAAAAATCTTAAGCACTTACCTCATTCTTATTTGAACATCTTATTTGAGTCCCTACGTTACCTCTTTTACTAGAATCACCTTCAAAGCAGGAACTGCTTAAATGATCCACCTCTGTCCCTCCAGAGACAAATACAGTACTTCATATGCAACAGATATTGAATAATACTTTTTGAATGAGTGGCAAATGAACAAAACGAAGTAAACAATGAAGGAAATAAATTAGGATGGAAAACCTAGAGACTTACCTGACAGAAACATTTATGTGCAGAAACAATATATTTAACAAGAGACTGTCAAATGCTGTATAGTATAATTCTAGAAAACACACTTTAAGGTACAAGTGCTATACAGAATTTTACTATAGCTTCAAAGTCGCAGGGCAGAAAGCTTGTTTTCCACCAGTAATTTAGTGAATAAAATGAAAGTGAAAAACTCTTTCTTCACTTCGAGTTATACATATTGTAATTGTTGATGCAATGGTTAATACATAAAATGAATTTGTACTTAGGATGTAACAAAATAATTAAGTCCTTGCTTACTTAATGTTTGGATGAAAAAGCCTACAAAAAGGAGTCTTACCCACTGAGCTCTTTCTCTAATTCTTCATTTCTCTTCAGTTCTCGTTCTAGACGATTTTCCAGGGACTGATTTAATTCAGTGAGTTTCTTCAACTTTTCCCTTTCAGTATAAGGCTGTAAAAATATTTTTACAGAGAAAAATGTTACAACTCAACTGACATTTCTAAAGAGGATGCTTTTCATCAATTCCAGATACAACTGTAAATGTTAGTTAAAGCATAGTTTGTAAAACCTCAACAAATATAAGGAGATTTGAAAACGATTCATCTTACTTTAAACAACAAAGCTTTCCTGAGATTTCACAACAAACTCTTTCTTTTTTTTTAAATCAATGAAAGTTCTCATTTGATTTCAATAAAAGTATTACCTATACTAATAATATTAATAAATTTAAAAATGGTAGAAATGCATAGTATGAATAGAAAGGGGGTCAAGTTTTCCAACATACAACACCGTGGTGGAACGCTGGCTTTTCTCCTTTCTCTAGAGCCAATGGAAATGTTCCCTTCATCTTCATTCCGCCTCAGTGTTGGCGCAACCGGCCCATGTTGTAAGCATTCCTGTGCTGAGATGTCTATATATGTATTCTCAGGTAAGGCTGGAAAACTACTCTCCAAATCTCTTTCTATTTGACTAAGTGAGATGCAACCCGTCAATTGGTTTAGATTATGAGCCAGGTAATCTTTTCTGTGGTACACAGGAAAAAGAACCCTCCTCATTCTTCTGAATTCTGCTGCCCTTTCTAGATTCACTCCTATTTCTCATCTTTGCTTCCACACTTCTCCACTGAATGATTACAACAGCTGCCATTTCTTCATCTCTTATTCCTCTTTCATTCGTCTATTTACCTAGGATTGTTCACTTATTTATTTCATATGTACTGTGATTTAATTGGTATGCGGAATTCTCAGTGAAAAATTCCATCTCTCAATGCAAGGAATTCCTGCCCTCAACCTGCAATTGAGAATCTGCAACTCTAAGAGTCTTGGCGAATGACTTCGAGTACCCAGAGGTTACAAGGCTGGCCCAGGTTCACACCATCATTTATGTTAGTGTTGGAAATCTGTATTACCTTCCCACTACTTAAAATGCATTCCCAATAGGCACAAGTTCTCTCTGCCAAAATCTTTTTTCTAAGTCCATGACTTCACTGAAACATAGGATTCTCTTGCTCTTATCTGATTTGTCATTTATTATCCTTTCACAGTGTTTGTCTTTCCTCTTCTATCTCATGGCTACCACTTTAGTCTTGGACTAGTACCTCAAAGAGAGGATTAAAAATTGAGGGGGGTGGATATTTTAATCCAACTTTCTCATTTTCCACATTGGGAAACAAGCACAACGATATTGTCATTCGCCTGTGGTTTAATTAAAACCAAAAGGACTACAGGGTCTTTCTGTTCTAGTTTTACCCCTACACCAAACCTTACTACAAGACGCTAAGTAAATCATTATAAAACACTGTTTAGATCATATTGGGACTGCTATGTATGGGCCAGGAGATTGAGGCTAAAATTCTCTGCCTTCTTTCGTCTAAAATCTGACCTCATTATTTTTTCCCCAACTTTTACTTCTAGTTTCTTTACAGCAACCCTCCTCACCCTCCTGTGCTTCTTCTAGTTTCCTGGACTTTACTGCGCATCTGTCCTGTTGAACCCTTCCCGTATATCAAAGGCAACTCATATTTCTAACCTTTCTTCAAAGCTTTTCTTGGTATCTTGCAACAGTGATCCTTGCCTTCACCATATTCTTGGATATTTTGTTCGGCAGCACACAGAGAGTATGCCATTCTTGTTAGTTTTGAAATTTTGTACCATCACTCACTTACACCTTTTATTATTTCAGTATCTATCGGTGATATATTGTGTAAGAATATAGCAGGAATTAAATAAATACTTTTTCACCGTAGATTTACAAGAGCTGACTAGGCTAGAAGTAAGGAGCAACAACTGCAGTAAACTCGCTTATCATCGTCAGAGTGTTAGAGCAAAAAGGGGCCCTAGTGTTGAGCTAGTACATCATTTTAGAAACGAGGAATCTGAAGCCTAAAGACAGAAAACCATTTGTCAAAGTCATATGGATGGCAAGGTCCTGAGGCAGGGCTCAAAATCTGGGAAAAAGGCACTTTCAGGTGTAGGTTTTATACGTGTGTGTGTATGTGTCTGTGTGTGTGTGTGTGTGTGTGTATGCAAAACATAAATTGAATTTACCTATTTGTCACTTGTTCCAGTAGAGTTGCTAAGTCAGTAAATTTGCATTGAGTAGTATTTTGTGTTGAGAAGAGCAGGACTGGATTAAATACCATCTGCTCTAATCTCCAGCTATAGTGATCTCTACTTTTTATAAATACTTGCATGCTTACAATTCAGTTAGCAATTGTTAATATGCTACCACGTATTGTAAAGGAACTTCCTATATTTTGCGCTGGCATCCCAGAGAGAATGCACATTCTTCAAGGAGAGAGGGCATGTCTTCCACATAATTTTGGTAACCCAGTCTGCACCTATCATAGGGTAATTTACATAATTGGCATTCACTAATTGTTGTCCGTCCTTCGTTGACAAAGAAGACAATGCCATCAGAGAAATAATGACATGATTTGCACTTCACTCTGTTTTTTTGAGTGAGGGAGAACTGTGCAGGTCACCAGCCTCATTTCTCCTCCAAAGTCGTCTGAATCCAGTGACCAGATATTCATCAGTATGACTGGAGATGACCCAAGATGAGGCAATTGGTGTTAAGTGACTTGCCCAAGGTCACACAGTTAATGAGTCTCAAGTGCCTGAGGTGAGATTTGAACTCAGGTCCTCCTGACTCCTGCACTGGTGCACTATCCACTGCACCACCTAGCTGCCCTTCATTCACGAATGAATGAAGTGTTGAACCACAAAGAAATAGTCATTTGGATCAAGTATCTTATAGTGGAAATTGTCAGGGAAATTAGAAAAGCAATGGCTTCAGTTTGCCCTGAATTGCAGTTAACTGTGCTAATTCATATTGCTAAAGATGGACTCTAACTTATTGCTTCCTTGTTATATATTCTAGGGCTCACTTCACACCTAGTTTCTTGACTGCAGCCTGATGCCAAAAGCTTTTGAAGGTTAATATTTTAATCAATATGGGTTAAAAAGAAGATGAGGCAAAGAAAGAGAATGAGTGACAGGGGAGGTAATTGGGAAACAAAACTTATTTCATTCCAATACTGTCTTCTGAAACTTAGAAAAATTTCTCAAGCATAAAAATATGAAAGAAAAGAGTTTGCTGAAGAATGAGATTGGATCTCACGTTTATTTCTTAGATAAGACAAGTATACTGAAGCTAATCAAGTAAGAGAACACTTTTGTAACATTAGGAGGAACTTATCAAAATGTGGGAGGCAATGATTATTTGCATATAATGGACATTTGCCTTTACGTTTTCAGAGCAGAGAAACAAGAATTTATTAAGTGCCTACTATGTGCCAAGCACCATGCAAACACTTTTACAATTATAATCATTTGATCCTCACAACAACCCTGGGAAACAGAAGCTTTTATAATCCTCATTTTATAGTTGAGAAAAGTAAGAAAGATTAAGTGACTTGCATAGGATCAGATATATAAGGATCTGAGGTCACATGTGAAGTCAGGACTTTCTAACCCCACACCCAATATTCTATCCATTTTTCCCTCAAGGTACGTCTAAGCAGAGAAAAAGCTCATCATCAAAACCTATTTTGGGCCACTTTGGCATAGATTTCGATGACTTTACCATCGGTAATGGGTACTCGCTTGAAAATGTGTTTTGGAGCATATGAGAAATATCCATTTCTGTACTTTTTGGCTGGTGTAATGAAGAATGCCACACCTGTCACTGCCTGTAAGTGTGAGACAGCAACTGATGATGGAAAAATATATTCCATAGTAATAAAGGGAACACTTTAGGAGAATTTGACTGAAACTCTTCTATGCTTAACGTTGCTTTCATTCTAATGATTTTTAATAATAACAACAAAATGATTTAATGCTAAATTTCTATTTGCCCTTCGGGAACTCTGGGAAATTGAAAATTTATAAAAAGTCAGACTAGAAATTCTCAAAGTGCTTTAGTACAAATATCACCTTGGAGAAATTTTAATTTCAGTCAAAACTTCAACTCATGGCAAAGTCAACAAATAGATATTTAGTTTTCTTGTTCCTCTCCTTCCTCTTCATTTTCTTCTACTTTTGTTCCTCTTCTTCCTCTTACTATTCTTCTCCTTTATCTTCTTCTTTTACTGCTACTACTACTACTACTGCTACTACTACTACCATTTCTACTGCTACACTATCACCACTTCCACTACTATTACTCCTAGTACAATAATAACCATTACTTCTTCTACCTACATGCTGTGAAAAGGAAGTTCTATCGAAAATAATGGAGTATAAAAAATCCCTGTCCTCATGAAATTACAATCTAGTTGGGTAAACAAGACATAGACACAGGAAATGATAGTTTGAGAACAGATGTGAACATCATAAGAAAATAAATATAGAGTTAAATACTAACCTATATGTTGACAATGAAAAAGTGGAGCTCAGAAGATTAAGAAATCAATAGGGCTGAAAAGTCACAACAGACTTGTGGCAAAAGAATGATAAGTTTGGAATTCAAAAGCTTCTTAGAGGTGAAGGTGGGTAGGTAGCCTACATGGGGAGGTGTAACTAATCAAGAACAAAAACATGATGAAGTTAGGGAGATGGGAATCAACAGGGTGAGATCAGTTTGATTTAGAGGATAATTATGAGAATATCCATCTAATTACTTTAATTCTCAATTTCAGTTTGCATGCATAATTTCTATATTTACAAATTGTGAAGAAATATCATTTTCCATTTTTTCGAGGAGTAGTTTGAATAAAAGCATACAAATAACTTCTACTTCACAGAGCTGTTTTGGAGATTAAATGAGAAAATGAATGTAAAGGGCTTTCTAAATATAAAGTCGGATAGATATGAAAAACACTTCCTTCTTTGTGTCAGGATGGATAAACAAAATTGTCAACCCCATAAAAAGTGAATAAAATTACTAAAATTTCAGTGTACAAATGGTGGAGGTTATAGGTTTTGTTCTGTCAGTTTAAATGAAAGGCACAGAGTTCATAAAATACGTAATATTGGTGAAAAAAGAAATATCACGCTGAACACATTTTTCATAAATGGGAAGTTACTGATTTTTTGCATGCACACTTTGTTTTTGGCTTCATCTCTTTCCTTCGGTAGTTTTTTCTCAACTTCAAAATCATTTCGAGCAAATGATGTAACCTCTAGTGAAGTGTCGGTTTTGTGTTGTTCTTTTAAGAAATCAGCAAGTTCTTGTTGCCTTCGTACTGTAGTCTGATAGAGATATGTCCAAATAATTTCTCTTACATGAATCAATATCAGCTCATATAAAATGAATATACCTACAAAATTAGTTGATATCAATATTCTCACATGCACCTAAATTTCATCAACGTATTCATAATTATCATAGATTAGAGCTAGAAAAAATCCAAGGGACTATTTAATAAAAGTACCTCATTTTGCAGACGAGAAAAACTAAGTCTTAAGAGGTTAAATGACTTATCCAAGGTCATAATGGTAATAGTTAATAAAGGAAAGGATTGGAACTTGCCTTCTGAGATTGCAAAACTCTTTTGACTATATCACTCACCCTCCATTCAGCATGGATCAAATGCTATCCTCCGACCTGCTGAGTACACTCCTCATAAAGCAGTTCATTCAGCCTGATTTCCCCATTATCTCTTTTGAGAAGAATTATATCACCTCCAAAGCTTCTTAGGAGCTAATTTTTTTATGCACAATTCACATGGAAGGTGATGGAATAGGGTAGGGAAGAATATACAGTTTCTTATACTTGAGAGAAACATTAGGAGTTTCCCCTTCTATTTTTGAGAAAAGGTAACAATCTTATTTCTATGCAACTGTAAGAAAAGGTTTCATTTTCCTTGCTCTCATGGTTTCCCCTGGAGAATGAACATAAGCACTGAAACGCTTGTCAGGCTTGGTAAAAGCACTTGATATGAATGAACTGGTCTGCCCAAAGCCAAAATAACCAAAAAAAATAAGGTTTTTTAAGGTGAAGGCTACACTTCACATCTTCCACTGTCTTTGCCAAGTCTTCAAAGCAGTTCCTTTTTCTGTTCTGATAGGAATTACACTCCTGGTAGCAGTCAATGGACAGAAAAAGAGGAAACTATCGAAAATATGGTAGTTCTCATACTTATGTATATATAGTGTAGTGCAGGGTCTCAGTTTTGTAGAAAGGAGGCATGCCATTTCATTTTCTACCCTAGAAGGAAGACGTACATACATGTATTCAAGCATACATATATGTACATATACGTACATATGAATGCATGAATATATACACACAGAAATGCACACTTGTATATGTATATACAGATATGCTACAAAAAATCCTGTTGGTTTTCACTATACAGCAAAGCAAATGATTCCAAAATTACTTATAACAAACGAAGCCAAAAATCAAAAGAAATCAAAACTTTTCTCTTTTTAGATAAGATTAAGTCCCTTGTAAAAATAAATTTAACTAAAGTTTGATAAATTTTTTTAATGCAAATGCAAAACCAATGTACAGTTGTGAAGGATAAAATTGACATAATTAATTGAATTTCTACAAGTAAACTAAATTCTTGTATGGAATGACTAGATTCAAATACATGATCATACACAATTAAGCAAAATTTGAAAAAAATATTTATACAAAATTGTTACCCAGTGTAATATTTCGTAGACCTGCTAGCCACTCCATGTATGAAAAAGCACATATAATGAGAACATCTATTAGACTGTGAAACTATTCATCATCAACAAATAAAATCAGTGATTCCAGAAACTCTAATTTTGCAAACTGAGCAAGAACTGTTAGTAAAACATTGTTTTAAATGGAGATAAATAAAGAAATTAGTAGGGAAGCAAAAACAATTTTTTTGAAAAATGGAATTAGTACCACAGGCAAAAAAATTAATGCTTAATGCATAATCATATCCTTTTTGAATAGAATTATTGTCCTAAATTTTAAAGGAAACTAGTAATTGATCTTTGGAATTTCATTAAAACTTAATCCAGATGTTTCTAAAAGTAGTTCACAGCAGGTTGAATTAAAAGTAGTCATACTGATGAGTATGGTTAAATAGTTATAAAAAGGGTAACTGTAAGATCCAAAACTTGCAAAATAAGCATGCAATGGTCTCAGGCCACAGAACAGCTCAAAAAAGATTTTGAATATCAAGTAAGAGAGTTGCAGGAATAACTGGGAAGAGAAATGAGAGCAATGCAAAAAAAATCATGAAAAGCAAATAAACTGCTTGTTAAAGGAGACCCAGAACATGCTGGAGAAAATGAAACCTTTAAAAGTAGGCTAACTCAAATTGTAAAAGAGGTCTGAAAAGACAATTAGGAGAAGAAGGCTTTCGAAAGTAGAATTAGTCAAATGGCAAAGGAGGTTCAAAATCGCACTGAAGAAAATTCTTCTTGAAAAATTAGAATGAAGAAGATGGAAAGTAATGACGTTATGACAAACCAAGGAATTACAAAGCAAAACCAAAAGCATGAAAAAGTAGAAGACAATGTGAACTGTCTCATGAGAAAAGCAACTGACCTGGAAAAATAGATCCAGGAGAGACAATTTAAAAATTATGGGACTACTTGAAACCCACGATCAAAAAAAAAAAAAGAGCCTAGATATCAGCTTTCATGAAATTATCACGGAAAACTGCCCTGCTATTCTAGAACCAGAGGGTAAAATAAATATTGAAAGAATCGACCAATCACCCGCTGAAAGAGATTCGAAAAGAGATGCTCCTAGGAATATTGTAGCCAAATTCCAGGGTTCTCAGGTCATGGAGAAAATATTGCAAGCAACTAGAAAGGAAGAATTCAAGTATTGTGGAAATACAATCGGGATAACACAAGGTCTAGCAGCTTCTGCATTAAGGGGTCGAGGGCTTAGAGTATGATATTCCAGAAGTCAAAGGAACTAGGCTTGAAACCGAGAATCACCTAGTCAGCAGAACTGTGTATAATAATTCAGGAGAAAAAATGTCATTCAACGAAATACAGGATTTTCAAGCATTCTTGATTAAAAGACCAGAACTGAAAAGAAAAGTTGACTTTCAACACAAGAATCAAAAGAAGCATGAAAAGCTAAACAGGAAAGAGAAATCCTAACGCACTTACAAAAGTCGAATTCTTCACATTCCTACATGGAAAGATAATATTTGTAACTCTTGAAACATGTCTCAGTATTTGGGTAGCTGGAGGGATTATATACATATGTCTATCGACAGAGTGGACAGGGTAAATTGAATAGGAAGGGATGATATCCAGAAAAATAAAATTAAGGGATGAGAGAGGAATATATTGGGAGGAGAAAGGGAGAAATGGAATGAGGCAAATTATCTCTCATAAAAGAGGCAAGAAAATGCTTTTTCAATGAAGGGTAAAAGGGGGGAGGTGAGAGGGAGAAGGTGAAGCTTACTCTCAGCACTATTGGCTTAAGGAGGGAATAACAAGCACACTCAATTTGGTATGAAAATATATCTTCCACTACAAGAAAGTGGGGAGAATGGGAGAAGTGTGGTGGGGGAATGATAGAAAGGAGGGCAAGTGGGAGGAGGGAGTTGTTAAAAGTAAACAATTTTGGGGGAGGGAGAAGGTCAAAAGAGAGAATAGAACAAATGGTGGGCTGGATAGGATGGGGGGAAAGATAGGTAGTCTTACACAACATGATCATTATGAAAGTCTTTTGCAAAACTACGCATTAATAGCCTGTGTTGAATTGCTTGTCTCCTGAGTGAGGATGGGTGGGGAGCAAAGAAGGGAGAGAAGTTAGGACTCCGACTTTTAGGAACTATTGTTTAGAATTGCTTTTGCATACAACTGGAAAATTATAAATAGAGGTAATGGGGCATACACATTTTTCTTGCCATGCAAGACAAGAGAGAAGAGGGGTATAAGGGAAGGCAGGGGTGTGATAGAAGGGACGGCAGGCTGGGGGAAGTAGGTCATCACAATGCACGGCTTTTTCGGGTGGGGAGGGAAGAGATGGGGAGAAAATTGGGAACTCTAAATTTTGAGGAAATGAATACTGAAAACTAAAAAGAAATGAACATTTTAAAAAGGGTAACTAATATTTCACAGTAGTTCAATTGAGATGTCTGACTTGAATTGTTATATTATTACAAGAAAAATTTTGTAGGATTTTCTTAAATTTTATCGTGTCAAATTATTTATTCCATTGTATAATTAAATTGGAATATTAGGCATATTATTAGAATGATAAATTTATCAGTATTTATGGAAAAGTAACTAACCTATTTACTAAATCAAAATTGCATGGACTACATAATTTCTTTAGGTAGAGTGAGTCATCTTATCTAAAAGATGATTAAATCATTTCATTTTTAATTTATTTTACACTATTATTGTGATATTTATTATTATTCTCATTTATTCAATCAATTCTTTTGATTTTATTGCATTGTGTTACCAATTTTATAACTGTTATATTTGTATTTCATTATTTTATTATGGCCTACATCCTACTATTGATTCTTATTCTCCTTTCTTACATATCAGAATTTTTACAAGGAAAGTTAGTCACATCATCTGCCAGCTATAAATTCAAATTCCTAATTTATCTTCATGAATATTACCTTGAATTTCATTTCAAAAAGTTAAATACTTATCAAATTACATTATTTAAAGACCTACTTTTATTTCTGCTTTCTCCTTTTTATATTTATGCATCTTCTCTCTTAAGTAGTTATATTTCCTGGGTAATTCTTCATTTCTCTCTTTTCTCATAAGAGCTTGCTTTCCAGTATCACCATGAACGTAATGGCAGCGATCCATAAACTGTCCACAGCTCTCACTCATTACCTTTTCTTTAACGAAACATTTGTTTTGGGCATCTTCAAGCTGTTGTTGAAGTAACACATTTTCATTCTCGAGTTGGGCTAATCTTTTTTGGATAGATTCATGTTTGAAAATGTATTTGTCCGTTTTTTCCTTTTCTACTCGATTTAGGTGTTCAAGTTCATTTGCTTTGTGTTGGGTCTGGTTTAATTCTCTCTGTGTAGTTTCTAAAGTGAGTGTCTTTTCTCTGAGGGAATCATGTACACAGTTTAGCTCCTTTTCTAAACTACTGGTTTTACCTTCAGCCTTCCAGAGCTTTTGAGAAAGAACACCATTGTTCTCTCTTAGACTACCCAAGTGATGAATTAGTTCGTCCTGTAAACGAAGCAGCTCGTCTCGTTCTCGCTGAATGGTTTGTTCATGGTCTTGATTAGATTTGATAGGATTTGATATCTGACTTCGTTCATGATCGTGAAGAGCAGAAGTCAGACGGGAACGATATAGAGCAATTACTGTCTCTAGTCTGTCTGTTCTTCGTTTTGCCTTCTCCAATTTAGAATTCAGCACTTCATTTTCCGTTGTCAGAACGTTTAGTTGTCCGCTGTATTGGCATGTGATTTTTGTTAATGCTTCTTCCTCCAGTTGTAATTTCTTTTGAAGTTCATCAATCGTTTCTTTTAAAACTTCAGTGTCTTCTGTAAATTGATTTTCTTTTTCCTGAAGCTCCATTTTTACTCTGTGGAGTTCCAGTTTGAGCATGACAACTTCATCCTGTAGGATTTGATTTTTATCCGACAGATCTTTTCCTTTTTCATTGCTTTCAGGAACCTAAACAAAATAAACAGGAAAAAAATGATACTCAAAATATAATTATGCATTCTGATTTGTCCTTGCTATTTCAAAATAGAGCACAAGGTGCCAAAAGGCATAGCACATTGAAAGAAAAAGTAAATTGAGGGAGTTTCACCAATATCACATTTCTGTCAGACTCAATTTTCCCGAAGAAGAGTTCTTAAAAGTGTTTCATCAATCAGAACATATATACTGTATTTTGGGGGCTCAAATCTGTCTGCCATTCAGCATATTTGATTTCCTTTGCTCTCTCCATTCTATCCCACCCTGGCTACTCATGGTGTTACAATAACAATAACAGCACCTAATATGGACACATATTAGTACCTAATAAGGTACTTTGCTTAGTACTTTCAATACATTGTCTCACCAAAGCCTTGCAACATACTTACGAGGGAAATATTCATATTACTCTCTCGATGTTACACTGAGGACTTAGATGAGGAAAAGTTATTAGAGGATCTGTCCATTGTCACACTTACTAAGTATTCTAAGAGGTATTTCAATCCAGGTCTCTTCAGACTCCAAATCTAGCACTCTTTTCTTTTTTTGTTTTATTTGTTTTCACTGTTCTACAATGACTTCTGTATCCCTTTGATTTCTCCCCTCCCTCCCACCCTTGCCCCCTACCTTCCCACTCCCTTCCTGAGACAGAATACAGTTTTATATGGGTTCTGCACATACATTTCTATTAAATACATTTTCACCTTAGACATGTTGCATAGAAGAATGAAAATGAATGGGAGAAATCACAGAGCAAATCAAAATGTAACACAAAAGAAAATGATCGGCTGCATTCTGCAATCAAATTCCATAGTTCCTTCTCTGGATGTGGAAGGCATTTTGCCTTAAGAGAGCACTGGGAATTTTTTAAGTCCTTGCATTGCAATGAAGTTCTAAGTCTGCCAGAAAAATCCTCACACAAAGTTCTCCTGGTTCTGCTCCTTTCATTCAGCATCAGTTCATATAAGTCTTTCCAGGCCTCTCTGAAGTCTTCCTGTTCATCATTTCTTATAGTGAAATAGTATTCTATTACATCCATATACCACAATTTATTCAACCATTCCCTAATTGATGGGAATCCCCTTAGTTTTACGTTTTGGACAACCACATAGAGTGTTGCTGTAAATATTTATGTATGTGTGGGACTCGATCCCACTTTTATGATCTCTTGCTGATACAGTCCTAAAAACAGTATTGCTCAGTCAAAGGGTATGCACATATTTATAGCCCTTTGGGCATAGTAACACATTGCTCTCCAGAATGGTTGGATGAGGTCACAGCTCCACCAACAATGAATTAGTGTTCCAACTCTCCCACATATTCTCCAACATTTATCATTTTCCTGTTTTGTCATGTCAGTTAATCTGGTAGGTTTGATGTGATATCTCAGAGAGATTTGGACTTGCAACTCTCTAATTAATAGTGATTTAGAGCATTTTTTCATATGACTATAGATAGCTTTAATTTCTTCCTCTGAAACATGCCTGTTCACATCCTTTCATTATTTACCAATTGGGGAATGACTTGCATTTTTGTAAATTTGACTCACTTCTCTCTATATTTTAGAAATGAGGCCTTTATCACACACACTACCTGCAAAAATTCTTTCCTAGTTTTCTGCAATCATCTGAATCTTTGGTCCTATTGGGTTTGACTGCGCAAAAGATTTTCAGTTTAATGTAATCAAAAAAAATTCATTTAGCACTTCATAATGCTTTCTATCTCTTTTTCAGTCAAAAATTCTTCCCTTCTCCATAAATCTGATGAATACACTATTCCTTTCTCCACTAAATTGTTTGTAGTTTAAATCTTTATACCTAGATCATCTAACCATCGGAAGTATCTTCTTGTGTATGGATTCAAGCACTGGTCTATGTCTGGTTGCCGCCACACTATTATCCAGCTTTTCCAGAAATTTTTGTCGAAGAGTGGGTTCTTACCCCAGAAAATGGGATCCTTAGGTCTATCAAACAGTAGGGAACTATATTCATTTCCTGCTGTGTCTTGAGTACCTAGAAATATTCCACTTGTCGACGCCTCTGTTGCTTAGCCAATACCAGGTACTTTTGATAATTGTTTTATAATACAATTTCAGATCTGGTAGAGCGAAGCTACCTTCCTTAGCATTTCTTTTCGTGACTTCCCTTGATATTCTGGACTTTTTGTTCTTCCAGATGAATTTTGATATTATTTTTTCTAGCTCTAGGAAACAACTATCTGATAGTTTGATTGCTATGGCACTGAATAAGTGAATTGATTTAGGTGGAACTGTCATTTTTGTTGTATTAGCTCAGCCTACTCGTGAGCAACCGATATATTTCCACTTATTTAGAACTGACTTTACTCGTGTGGAAAGTGTTTTCTGATTGTGTTCATATAATCCCTGGTTTTGATTTGACAGATAGACTCCCAAATATCTTAGAGTGTCTGTCCTAGCTATAAATGGCATTCCTCTTTCTATCTCTTCTGCTTGGCTCTGTTAGTAATATATAGATATGGAGAAGTTGTGTGTCAGTTTATTTTGTAACCTACAATATTGATAAAGTTGTTTATTACTTCAAATAGTTTTTTACTTGAATCTCTTGGATTCTCTAAGTATATCATCATGTCATCTGCCAACAATAATAACTTAGTTTCTTTTTTTCCAATTCTAATTCCTTCAATTTCTTTTTCTTCTCTTATTGTTACAGCTAATATCTCTAGTATCATATTGAATAATAGTGGTGATAATGGACATCCGTGTTTCACCTGTGGTCTTATTGGAAATGCATTTCATTATCTCCCTTGGATGTAATGTTTGCTGAGGGTCTTAGGTAGATGCTGCTTATTATTTTATGGAAAGTTCCATTTATTCCTATGCTCTCCAATGTTGTCAGTAGAAATGGTTGTTGTAGTTTGTCAAAAGCTTTTTCTGCATCTATTAAGATAATCTTGTGGTTTCTGTTAGTTTTGTTGTTGATATGATCAATAATGCTAATAGTTTTCCTAATACTAAACCAGTTCTGCATTCCTGGTAGAAACCCTACCTGATCATAACGTATTATTCTTGTTATGAGTTGCTATATTCTTTTGCTAAAATTTTATTTAAAATTTTTTTCAAGTGTATTCATTAGAGAAATTCGACTATAAATATCTTTCTCTGTTTTGGTTCTTTTTGTTTTAGGCATCAAAATCATATTTGTATCATAAAAACAATTTGGGAGGACTCCTTCTTCCCCAATTTTTTCAAATGACCTACATAGTATTGGAATTAGCTCTCTTCTAAATGCTTGATAGCATTCATTTTTGAATCCATACAGCCCTGGAGACTTTTTGCTAGCGACTCCATTGATGGCTACTTCAATTTCTCTTTCTGAGAAAGTGATATTTGAGCCTTCAGCTTCCTCTTCTATTAATTTGGGCAATTCATATTTTTTAAAGTAATTCTCCATCTGATTTAGATGTCGAATTTATGGGCATACTGTTGGACAATATAATTTCTAATTATTATTCCAATTTCCGACTCATTGGAGGTGAGTTCACCCTTTTCATTTTTGATATTGGTAATCTGGTGTTCTTCTTTCTTTTTTTTTTATAAAAATTGACCGAAGTTTATCAATTTTACTGCTCTTTTTATAAAACCAACTCTTAGTTTTATCGATTAATTTAATAGTTTTCTTAATTTTAATTGTATTCATATCTCCTTTCATTTTCAGTATTTCTAATCTGATTATTTCCTTGGTGATTTTCAATTTGTTCTTTCTCTAGCTTTTTCAGTTGCATGCCCAATTCATTGATTTCATTTTTCTTTACTTTATTCATGTAGACATTCAAAGATATAAAACTTCCCTTAAGAACTGCTTTTGCAGTATCTCACAAGATTTTGTAGGTTGTCTCATCATTGTCATTCTCTTGAATGAAGTTGTTGATGGCTTCCATGATTTCTTATTTAAAAGACTCCTTCTTTAGGATTAGACTATTTAGTTTCCAATTTCTTTTTGGTCTATCTTTCCCTGCGTTTCATTAAATATTATTTTCATTGCATTATGATGTGAGAAGGATGAACTGACTATCTCTGCCTTTCTAGACTGGACCGTGAGGTTTTTATGTCCTAGTACATGGTCAAGTTTTGTATATTTGCCATGTACTGCTGAGAAAAAAGTGTATTTCTATCTATCCCCATTCAATTTTCTCCAGAGATCTATCATATCCGCCTTATCCAGAGTGGAATTCAACTCCTTCTTTCTTGTTTATCTTCATGTTAGATTTGTCAAGTTCAGGGATCGGGAGGTTGAGGTCCCCCACTCGTATAGACTTGCTTTCTATTTCTTCCTGTAACTCCCTTCACTTTTCCTCTAGGAATTTGGATGCTATACCAGTTGGAGAATATATGCTCGTTAATGATATTGCTTTGTGGTTTCTTTGTCTTTTAGTTGGGATATTGTTTCCTTCCTTATCTCTTTTGATTAGATCTATTTCTGCTTTAGCTTTGTAGGAGATAATAATTTCTACCCCTGTTTTTGTTACATCAGATGAAGCGCAATATATTCTGCTGCAACTTTTTACCTGGATCTTGTCCTTCAGTTATCAGTTCATGGATCAGGGGTCTGATCTCCAGTAATTTCAGCACATCCTTCCCAAAGTTGTACCTAAGTCTCCTAACAGTCCAGCCGCACAAGCTACTACTACATCTATGTGATCCTCATCTGCAGCAATGTGATCGATGTAGGAAAGAATAAATTCTACTCTGGACTGCATCAGGCTCGCAACCAGGTGTACATTCTCCTGGTCTCCCTTTAATCCCTGGAGATTCTGGTGTAGGCTTCCAAACACCTTTCCCTTCACTCATTCAGATAATACACCATGTCGTAGTGCAAATTGTCCACCTGGGCTTAGGAAGCCTCCTAAAAAATATTCACTACCACTTCAAGATACCTCTTCAACTCTTCTCCAATCACAAGGGAAATATCACCAAATACTGACAGAATCTGTGGATTGACAAATTTATGGACATTTTCATTTCTCAAGTTCACCAATAGCAACTGCATCACCTCTCACTGAAAGGTAAAATGTTGGAATATAGGGCTTGGCACTAGTCTTCCACCAGGCACACAACAGCCAAACAAACCTGGTACTCAGCATCATTCTTCAAACCAATGCCCAAGAAGTGTTTAAAGGCATCCATCTATTTCAGGATTTCACCACCCAACATTTCTACCAATGTGCTCACGGCCATCAGGGCATCTTCTTAACTCTGCCCCAGACCCAGTTGTGCTCTGGAACATCCTCAGCAAGGATTCATGGCCACATCAGAAATCGGAAAAGCGTCCTGGTGCTGCACTTTCCAGAGAACATTCTGAAGAGAATCATAGAGCAAAGACTGAAGGTCATTAAAATGAATTCTGTCTGATGTGCTCTGTATGTGAGACTATCTTCAGCACTTGCTGCAGTCGTTCCTTGATGACCAAAGTCGTTTCCTGGACTGCAGAATAACAGTCCTTGGCACTGTTTTTCATTATTTCCATCAGGGCTTCATATGCAGCACTCCTCAAGTTATTCTGGTGTTCGTTAGGTCTGTCCGTGGTCTCTAGAAGTTGCAGGACCATGAGTTCAAATGAAGTAGATAAAGAGTAGGTAGTTGGGTTTTTTTGATCATCAGCTACATCTGCAGCCTCACAAGCAGCTTCAGTCACACTAGAGAAAGCCCAGCACACGTTGCAAGCCACACTGGGTTCAGCGCTGAGGCCCTCTCAGAGACACTATAGTAAAGGAGCAAGGTAGACTCCACTGATGGCAGCCTCAGGGAGCAGCTCACAGATTCTGCCCACTGTCCAGGCAGTTGTGTTTCGAACCACCGTGCTGGGAACTTTCATTAAGCCTATGTGAGTGGGCATTGCCTGAATAACTACAAGTTTGAACTGATTCCAAGATGCAGACAAAAGCCACTGCATCCCAGTCTTAAAACTTCTTAGTATAAGTTGTGGGAAAAATCGGTCTTTTGATGGATGCATAGCATCTTCATAGCATCATTGATTTAAATTTTCTCGTCCAAATCACTCATTTTAGGGATGGGAAAAGTGAGACCTGGAGTGTGGTCAGTAGTGGGTAACCTAGGCCTAGCCATGCAATTTAAAGGAGTAATGAAAGAACCGTTGAGGCCAAAGTATAAAAAGTTGATATTGCACTCCCATCATAGTAAAACTGGTCCAGGAGCATTGGTCCCCATTCAGGACCAGTGGAAAGAGCTATATCAAAAAGCTAAGAAGCCCCATTCTAGGAGATCCCTTCTGTAAGGCAAGGGGGATTGTGTGAAGAGGTAGCAGCTGAGTTAAATGAAGCTCTCCAGTGACCAGGAACCAAAGGATTACTAAGGACCAAAAACTCAAAGGATTTACCTCAAACCACTGGGGAACAAAAGAAGAAAATGAAAAATTCTAAATTTGCCATTTGATGAACATGTGTTTCTATCATGCTAAGCAATGATGAATGCAAATGAATGAATCCTTGTAATGGATAGAGCTTTATGTCAGAAATCTAAGTGAAATTCATTCTTTCTGAAAATACTTTTATTCCTTCTCTTTCATGAAACATGAGCGAGCAACAATGTGAAGTAGACCAAACTATTAACATATGGTTTGGTGTAACCCTTCCTCTCTGCCCTGGAAAGCAGAAACAGAAGAAATCACTTAATCAAGGAAGAAAAGTGATTTGTGTATGAGATGTCCCCTTCTGCCTGGTTGCACTCCTTTCACCCCCTAGGGACCCTGAAGAGCTGCCCTTTTCCCATGTCCAGAAAGGGCCAAGGCATTACTGAGAAGCAGGGATTTTTTTCAGTAGGAATAACCTAGAGTCTCTGGGGCGATCATGCCATTCAAAGAAAAGAAACAACCGAGCAAAACAACCTGTGCTCATTTTGGTCACCACGTATGTCCCAACCTGTCTGCTGCAGACAGATGGACGTGACTGAGGATGACAAATATGTTCCAAAATGAGGAACAGAAATCCTGACTTTTCAAATATGTCGTTAAATTGGAAAATGACCAAAGTGAATACCTCAGAAGTCTGAGTCGCTTTGGAAGCAACTGCTTCTTTTTCTTTCTGCTTCCAAAGAAGATTATTCAGAGTTGACTCTTGCAAAGTTCTGGCTCTCTGCTCGTGAACAAGTTGTCTTTGAGTGTATTTTAGCTCTTCTTCAACCTGGGGACAACAATTTCATAAAATTTTTAATCATCTTTTTCCTTCAAAAGTCAGCAAATACATTTTACCTTTAACTGGAATATAGAATCTCAAAAAGGAAGGAAAATAGATTTTAAAAAATTAGGAAAAGTAGGCTACTGAAAATGAAAGTAACAAGATGGATAGTAATTGAAAATTACAAATGAACCTCGACAACTGTTTAGTTCAATCCATACCATCGTTATGTATCTAACTCTTACCAAACGCAACTTGAAGTCTTCACAGGTGGGGGAACTCTCAGGGAAACTCATTCTATTTATAGGGGTTCTATTTGTTAGCAATTTTCCCCTGACATTAACTGTAAAAATGTACTTTTTTGCCATTGCATCCATTGCTCTTAGCTCTGTCCCTTACACTGAAGAAGAGCAAAATTCACTCTTCTTCCACCTGACTGTCCTTCAATAACTTGAAGATATAAGGATAAACATCTCTAGTTCCTTTAACTGATCTTCACATGCAATAGACTCCAAGGGCCTTCCTCATTCTGTTTGCCATCCTGCTTACTAGTTACCTTAATTCTGTGGGAGCCACAAATGAATTCAATAGTACAAACAAAGTCTATTCAGGTCACAGTAAAGAGACATGTTTCGAAACTACGCTTCTCTGAATGGGAGGCAAAATTACACTAGGTTTTTGGTGGTCATATAGCAGAACTGACTCAACTTCAGCTTAGAACTGACTAAGATTCCTGTATCTTTTCAGACAAAATGCCATGTAATCATATTTCTCCCAGCTTCTACATATGAAACTATTTTTGCATCTAATTACATAATTTTACATTCATCCTTACTGAATTTCATCTTAGGCTCAGTCCAGTGCTCTGAGTAATGAAGACTTAGCCTTTCCTCCATTTAGAAAGACTTGAATAATGTTAATTGCATAAGAATTGCATCAGTAAAAGGTAAAGATGCTAGAGAACAGTAAACTATTCTGAAAGACGGAAGGATTGGGTGCTAAAGTGTCGCACAAGGGACAGAAAAGGGGATTGAACTTGCAATTTCATTGGCTTAGAGAATCTTCAGGTAAGGAATCTCTATCTACCAATGTGCTCTGGAATTTATATTCTTATCGAAGCTGAGGATAGAGCAGTGCTGTCCATTAGATCCCCCACCCCCAGTACTGGGGTCTGTGGGCAGCTTTGGGGGAATTTGAAACTTTTGGCTTGGGGTCCATCTAGATTGTCTACCCAGGGTCAATCAGTCAGGAAGTGTCCATGGCAACATTTGAACCCTCCTCCTCATGGATTTGAGGCCAGCTCTATTCATTACACCATACTGATTCTCTACTGTGAAACACACTTTCAAAAAGTATCAGCTTCAATTTATTTTTTCCATGGGCATTTAGACTGTAATTTTACATTCAAATGCTAAAATAGAGGCAACTGTTCCTTTTTTAGTTACGTATTTAAGAGTACTCATTTACAAATCATTGAACCCAACCTACTAATACCAGAAATAAAAAGCATAGCCATTTTTAGGATTCAAAAAAATGCAGTATTGATCCCCCCATTCCCAGGGAACCCATACGTATTCTTAACAAGAAAAAATTGAAATAGTGACTTTAGATTCCAATTTACCTGCTGAATATGCTTTCTTACTGTTGTCAGTTCAACTTCCAGAGATCTGGCACTGCATTCAAGTCGCTGGGTGAGATCCACTATTTTGCTATATTGCTCTTCTTCTCTTCTCAACTGTTCCATATGTTCTTCAAGTAGCATTTTTGTAGTCTCTAGCTTTATTTTCCCTTGGTTCAAGGTAAACCTAGATTAAAATTGCTGTTTATAAATGACAGGTCAGTAGAAATAAGGAATAGAATGCCATTTAAATACAGTCATCTGAATGACTAAAGGAAAAGAATATTAATTTAGGGGTAACTGGATCCATGTACGGAACTCACAGTCAAGAAACTCCTTTTAATGATGCAAATTGAACGTTCTGAGTTTTGACGCATTTGAATGACTCTGGTAAAAAGTGTAAAGGGGCATGTAGATAAAATTCAATCCATTTTCCCATCACTATGCATTATTCAGATTTTATTTTTGACCTCATTTTGAAAAAAAAATAAATTGCAAGGAAATGTGCTATCGTTTTGATAATTCACTAAAAATTTAACTCATAGATGTCCATGGAGTAACAAGGAATAAGTAGGGCTTATTCATAACATTGTTTTTCCCTTCCAACTTCAAATTCGCTGTCACATTTCTTCAACGTTAAAAGAAATGCTTCCAAGCCTTTATCGAAAATCTTGAGTTTCATACCTGATGCTACAGAGTTCTCTGTTGCATTCTGCTTTTTGATGCTCCAACTGGGATTTCATTTCTATTGTTTCTGACGTTTCCTTCTGCATTCCACTAATCATGTTTTCCAAATTCTTAACTTTTCTGGCGAGTAGTGTACAATGTGATTTTTTACGATCGACTGATTGATCATATCTTAGAACTTCATCCTTAATTTTCAAATATATAGTAGGATCTATGCAGAGAAAAATACAAGTCAATACAAATTGAGTATTTTAAAATCTGCTGAAGACTAGCAGTACATTTAGAATTCAAATGCTCTGGGAATTACAAAATAATATCTATCCATATAAATCCTACGATTATAGTAAAACACTACTTTGTCACAAGATTTACATTGAATATGAAAATAGCCTACTTCCCTGTGGGCACTGTGGACAATTAAGAAAAATCTCTAAGTTACCCATTACTTTATCAAAAAAAAAAAAACACTTGAGAGTTCCTGATTTTTCACAATATGGGAGAAGTATATGTGAGAAGTAAATATTCGGGTGTGTACTCTGTGTGGACAAATAAGATTAATAAAATGCGTCATATACTTAATATCTATGCATTACAAATATACTGAATTATTTTATAAGTAGAATAAATATTTTACTTTAAATCGTTGTCTATAAACACTGCTTCTTCTTTAGAGACTTATAGCATGAATAAGTATGTAACATGCATACAATAACATCTGTCCTCATTTATTCATTGGTCAGACTTCTGGTAACTTTAAAGAAAATATAGCTGAAACACCAGAGGAAAGTGAAAAAATCTTCTGAGCATTTTGTAAAATAGCTGCTGTCCCTTTATTTTTCAGAGAGATATGTCACCCAATTTAGACCTAATCCGGAGTTAGAAATGTATCAAGTGACAGATTCAACAGAGTTTGTTATTGGGTTTCCCTTGGTAATTTTGAAGTCTTCATATATAGTGTTTAACAGAGTTGAAGCAATGAGAGCTAACACAGTTGCTAGAGGTAGACACACTTATTGGAGCACGAAGTGAAGCTGACAGTAAAGGAAATGATAAGCTCAAAGATTCAAAGCAAAGGAAGAAACTGAGGCACAGAGAAGTGCTTGTTAAGGTTCACAGAATTAGTAGGTGTATAAGGCAGAATCTGAACCTAGCTACTCATGGTGTTGTGTCCAGTACAGTGTCCTATATGCCATGCTGACTGAAGAATTATTACAACGAGGCAGAACATTTGCAAGACTGTTGATACTTTGGCCCATTTTGTGAAAGATTTTAATATTTTGATTGTTTTTTCCATGAAAGAGCTCACTGCCTGTTACCTTTATACATCTAGTCATGTCATTCTCTTCAAATGGTTCTTCTATTACCAACCAAGCAAATCATATTCACATATCGTATCCTAGCATGCAATATTAATAACACATATTATATAATACAGCACGTAGAGCCTTACAAAATATATCCCCCCACAACAATCCTGTAATATATAGCATTTAATAGGTGAAGAAACTGAAGCTCCCAGTTTGAGAGATTTGTCTATAGACAAAATCTAGGCCCTCTCCATTATCTACCTTTCCCTTTTATTTCTTACTGCTATATATTGTCCAGTAAAACTGGATTTTTCACTGTCATTTCCTGGCTTTTTACTAAAAGTTTCCATGCCTGGAATGTTCATTTCATCCCCCTATACTTTCATGTTCTATACTGACTGAGTTCACACCAGTCCTTTAAATCTCAACACAGATGGTACGTTCACACATAGGTTATTTATTCTTAATAGTAAATGTTCTTTCTACACTGACCCTCATGTAGTAATATGACTGTATTCCTCCAACACATATATATTTTAATATTTGAGTTGTCTATGTAGGTTATATCCCCTATTAAATTGCAAACTCAATGAGAAAACTTATCCAAACTTTGTATGTTTCCCACACAGTAGGTACTTAGTAATTCCTTTTGAACTGAAACAAATAGAAGGTGGCTGAGAAATTTACTAGTCTGCAGTCAACATAATTCCTTTCACTTTGGCCACGGTCTGCCAGAGATTAGGCTCACTTCCACTTTACTATGAGTCAGACATCTCTGATTTCTGTTTAACACTGTTATTCTGTCAGAAAATTTCAAAACGTTCTTACTTTTACAATCGGCACTAAGTTGTTCAATCAATATGAAAACATTCTTACAGTTTAGGGGAGGTAAATCGTAATCCTCTGGAGCTGTGTCAGATGACTGAATGAGGTCATCATGATCATTTGCATCTCTCTGTACTTTGTCCTGTAAAATATATAACAGCAGGGTAAAATAACGCAAATTTTAAAATAATAATAACGGCTAATATTTGTGTGGCACTTTAAGGTTTTCACAACACTTTATATACATTATCTCATGCCATCCTCACAACCATTTTGTGACACAAGCATAACTGATAATGATTTTACAAAAGTTATGTGGCTTGTCCAGCATCCTACTAGACATACAAAGCTAGGAGCCCACGGATAGATTCAAATTCAGGTCTTTTTTGGTTTGTTTTCAGTGTTCTACATCCACTTCCATATATCTTTGATTTTTCCCCTCCCGCTCACCCCTCTGCCCTAACTCCCACCTCCCTCCCTGAGATGGCTTACAATTTTATGTAGGTTCTGCACATTCTTAAAATGTATAATGCATTAATACATTCTTATTACATTCTTAATACATTTTTATTAAATACATTTTCACCTTAGTCATGTTGCATGGAAGAATTAAAATGATTGGAAGTAATCATAAAACAAACCAAAATTTAATACAAAAGGAAATGATCGCCTGCATTCTGCATACAAATTCCATAGTTCCTTGTCTGGATGTGGAAGGCATTTCGCCTTAAGAGACCATTGGGAATTTTTTATGTCCTTTCATTGCAATGAAGTTCTAAGTCTACCAGAAAAAATCCTCACACACTGTGGTGGTTGCTGTGTACAAAGTTCTCCTGGTTCTGCTCCTTTCACTCAGTAGCAGTTCATATAAGTCTTTCCATGCCTCTCTGAAGTCTTCCTGTTCATCATTTCTTATAGCACAATAGTCTTCGATTACATTGATATACCACAATTTATTCAACCATTCCCCAATTGATGGGCATCCCCTTGATTTCCAGGTTTTGGCCACCACAAAGAGCACTGCTATAAAGATCTTTGCACATGTGGGACCCTTTCCCATTTCTATGATCTCTTGGGCATACAGTGCTAGAAGCGGTATTGCTGGGTCAAAGAGTATGCACATTTTTGTAACCCTTTGGGCGTAGTTTCAAATTGCTCTTCAGAATGGTTGGATCAGTTCACAGCTCCCCCAACAAAGAATTAGTCCTCCAACTCTCCCACATCTTCTCCAACTTTTATCATCACCCTATTTGTCATGTTAGGTGTGCTGTGATATCTCAGAGCTGTTTTGATTTGCATCTCTCTAATCAATAGGGATTTAGAACATTTTTTCATGTGACCATTGGTAGCTTTAACTTCTTTCTCTGAAATCTACCTGTTCATATCCTTTGATCTTTCGTCAATTGAGGAATGACTTGTGTTGCTGTACATTTGACTCAGTTCTCTATACACTTTAGAAATGAGACCTTTATCACAGACACTAGTTGCAAAAATTCTTTCCCATTTTTCTGCTTCCCTCCTAATCTTAGTTGCATTGCATTTGTTTGTGCAAAAATTTTCAGTTCAATGTAATCAAAATTATCCATTTGGCACTTCATAGTGTTAGGTCCTCAAGACACAGCAGTCTATGAATCTAGCAGTCTCCTGTTTCATAAACCCACGGATGCCAGCTTCTCAGATAAGAACTCACAGTTGGCCAAACTCAGGTCTTCTTGACTCCCTCTACTATGCCACCTAACTAATTGGAAGCTAAATGATTTAGCTTATAAAAATTATCATAATCATAACATTTCTTTCCACTTATAAATGGTCTTCATTTTATACATGTGGGAAATGAAGGAAAATCCAGCAATATCATTAGGTTTCTAGCATTCACCATGGACACATTTCACTAAGAGACTGTTTTTAAAAGTATCCGTTTTCAGACGAAAGATTCCTATACCTTATTATGCAAAAAAGAAGTCCTATGTGTTCAGTGAAAAATGCATTATGTTTTAAACCAATTTAAATGCATTTAAAAGCAAACTAAGTCCTGAAAAACTTTCAGTAACACTAGCATGAAAAGCAGCTTTAGTAAAGTAAAATATCAGAAATTTGAATGTCATTTTTACATACCTGTTGCAGGTCACTTTTATCAAAACTTTCTGAGCATTCCTCTGATGATCCTTTAAATTCTAAATGTCATGTAAAATTGATATGAATATTTAAGTAACAATTTATATTATTCAGAATTATTTTCTTACATAAATAAAATCCCATATATAATTTACCTATTTTAATCTCTTTTAAAATAAGGAATAAATAACAGAAATTCATACTAATTATGCATTCATCAAATTATATTGTATTTGCAGTCTAATGAAACAATTTACATTTCTAGTGGGACAGTCTTTTCAGACCAAATCCCAAGATGTGTGAGGATAGATTTATGTGGTTAATCTAGATGAAACCTTTATAATTCAAAATTCAAGGTAAACCAAGAGACAGTGATCATACGTGATCAATCTACTAGTTAGGCCAGCAGTTATCAATTAACTGGGTCACTTGTATTTCTCACTAACCAAAGACAACAAATCCAAGATAGGATTACTGCCCTCCATGGAATTTGGGGAAATATAAGAGAACAAAGAACGGGGACGGATAGGTGGGAAAACAATGAGTATACAGCATCCTGGGAATCAGGACAATGTGAGTCACGTTGGAAATTGGGAAGGAACCATTAGCAACAACCACTTCCTTCTCTCTTGTGACTAAGAAATATTCATTGCTTGAGTCTGCCTGCAGGGTCAGAGACAGAGGATCTGATTTCTTTAGATAATAAGCCAGACATCCTGGAAGGATAGCTTGGTGGTATAAAGATACTTGATCAGATTCCGTGGTGTCCACATGCCTCCGTTAAGGCTAGAAGATCACCTTGCAACAAGAATAGAAAAATGATCCACAACACAAGTAGATTTCTAAATATAACTCATTACAGGACTGATAAATTTCTGAGTTAAGTTCAGAGACAAAGAATCATGACATAGTCAGTGAGAGGACAAAATAAATAAATGAAAATTGACAAATCCGTTTGGTTATTTCAAGAGACAGAGCACAAAACCTAAATCTTAATATGTGAAACCACTGGCTAGGATCATTGCAAAAGAATGGAAAAACAAGACTTCTTCCTTAATGCCATGTTGCCTAGCGAAGTAAAAGTCCATGAGATCTGTATCATGAAGTAACTCAATAAGCTTTTCTCAGCAAGCCAAAATCTTGGAAGGAAGACATGCAGATAATACTCCAGCAGTGAATTTGAAAGTCACTGTACAACTTTCAGGTTCCTCAGAGCAAGACAGAGGACGATTACATGGAGAGAAAATTCCAGACCTGAACATACATACAGAACTTTAAAAGAATAGGAAGAAATAACTGTATATGTCACAGTACATCAAATCCATAGAAACAAAATCAAAATAATCATTGAAGCCTGAATATGAGACCAATTTCTTAATTTATGCAGCATCTAATAATAGTAATACAAACCAGCAACTAACTAGGTCATTTACTATTTGACATTTTAAAAAATAAAGTAGCAAATCACAGCTATCCCAGAGAAGACTAATTTTTCACAAAGGTCTAGGCTACTGCCTTTCAGTGTAGCTGGATTATGTTACACTGATTAAAGGAGAAAATAAAAATAGCTGTTCAAAAGACACCTGCCACATTATAAGCTGCATGAGAGGAGAAACAAGAAATGAATTTTGTCATCGCATGACTTCATCACTTATTTTGCTTACGTCTTCCAATAACGATTGGAATGCAACAATTTGAGAAAATGATCGACACATGAAAAATTCACAGTGTCAACTGTGCAAGATTCTGCATGAGCTTGTCTACCTTCTATTATTACAGGGGGCGGTGGTTCACCCTGCTTCTGAGGGACTTGCTTTGCTCCTGCAATCACACTTCCAGCTCCAGCTGCTTCATCTTTCAGGATAGGACTCAGTCTAAAGTCTGCGGATCCTGACCAGTTTTTGGTCACTGGCAGTGACTGGTAGGGATGATTCAAGTTAAGAATCAAATCCTTAGGATGTCTGTAACTGTCCTTTTTCCGACAACTAGTGGCAGATGCATCTGACAAGGAAATAGTGGAGTTAAATAGAACATCACTTTTATCCACCTGGCATATTACTTAAATTTATCATGGGATGTCACTCAAATTACTACCTAACTTTATGACTTGATTTTGTTAATTTATGCATCATGTATTTTATCTATGTCATGCGTGGAATAACCAATATCAAGAACGGTTTCTTTTCTTGTTTTTTATCCTACCCTCTCTTTTTGGGATTACCAGTTCTTACTCCCTCATCAAGATTTGTCTCCATGTGTAGTGTCAAACAATTTCTTAAGAAGGAAAGGCTTCAGCCAAGGCTTTTCTTTTGGGAGAAACTTTTAAAATTAACATTCACATTTGACTTTCACTACTTAGGATTAGAAAACAGACCCTGAACCTATGAATTTTACCCAGCATGTTATTTGCAAAGAACTCTCAGGTGAGGAAACTCCCCTTGAACAATGGAGACTGGCACTTTCTCTACAGCTTATAGTCTTAGAGAGTTTCCTTGAGAATATAGAGGTTAAAAAATTTGCCCAGGATCACCTAGCCGGGATGTGTCAGCGATGACATTTGAAACCATTTCGTTGTGGCTTCCAGGCCAGCACGTTATGCACCATGTTGAAGTACTTTTGCACAAGACATGCTCACAATTAGGATCCGTTCACTTCCTTTCTTTTTTTGGCGAACTCCCATTTGATCTGTGTATAGTCGCAACGATTTTGTAACATGTGAACTACATTAATTAAATGGGAAGATAGCTTTTTTTTTGAACCATCTAACTTCTTAAAGATTAATCATTTGAATTTTAACATCCACAATAAATTTACCATGAAAATAACAGTTTATAGAGTTTAAACACTCCCTTTTAAAATATAACAAGATTACTTCTATACTAGACTCAAAAAGGGCAACTAAAGGACAATGATGTAGGAAAGTAACCGCAACACAAGGACACAGAATCAACATTTAATTTCTGGGTCTTTAAAATTTCTCTCATCCTTCATTTAACCACGGCATCCCTTCAAGTTATTATTGCCCACTATCTCTCCTCCGTTTCACTCTCTAAATAATAGAGTTATTTATATCCACTCAGCACACTTTTTTTCTGGCTATGAGGCTTAAGATGAGGTTGATTACATATTTTCTTCAGTTTGCATTTTCTCTGGTAGACAGAGGGAATGAATAACCAAAGGTTTCAGAGCCAGGGGATCAGAGGGAGACGAATGAAGTTTGAGAGACAGTGTGGATGAAGATCTGACTCCAGAATGAGGAAGTCCTGAGCTTGAGTCCCACCTGTGATTTTGATGTTGCCTGTGTGATTATTAGCACACCATCTACCTTGTCAGTGCTCCAGCCCATTGTCTGAGACCCTTAGTTTCACAGAAGGTACTAACTTGTCCTGGTCAAGGAAGTTAGTTCTTCTCAATGGAATTACAAGCCTAGTCTCACAAACAAAAACAAACATGTGCCATGGACTGCTATAGCATGGAAGACACATGTATACCAAACTCATTTAACTGAAATTGAGCTCATGGTGGCTCCTGAAAGTAACCACCTAAATAGAAAAGGGATTTAAAGAGAACTCTCTCTTCCTTCAGAAACTTTGTGTGGTGTAAGCTCGAGGACAAATTCCTGCATTTTATCAGTCTTCCTGACAATTATGTGCCATTATATCGATTTGTTGGTTGCTTTGAAATGGATACTTGTTATGAAGAATATGAGTTGATGTTACCGAGCACACATTACTACATGCATGGATATGCAATCCTTCCCAAGTTTACTAAAGTAGACCCAAGAGTCATTGTTCTTTCAGAACTCCTCAAAAAGAGAAATATAGTTTAAATCTGGCAATAGGGAGATCCTTAGGGTTAAATGCACAAAGTAGAAAGCTCTGCGTGTATGTGTGTAGGGAGAAAGAATATGTGTTTGGCTCATGCGAGCCCCAGTGAGACTTTGATCTCACCTCTGATTTGGATACGGGAGTTCAAAAGCTGTGGCTGTCTGGACTGGCACAGCAAGATATAGGGTCCGTTGCCCCCATTTTCGCCAGGCCCTGCGATAAGGGTGATTAGGGAATGTTGTAGCAAGCAGCTCTCCCATGGCCAGCAACTCCCTTTGAAGAAATCAGACTAGAATAAAGTCAGAATATTAAGCCCTCTGACGTGTCCCCCTATCAAACCAAATCAACAATGAAGTTATGCAAGCAGTCATCCTGTACGCTTGTATTTATCACTCTTATAATCAACTAACTGGGTCATTTCACATCTTAGAAAAGGTAAATTGATTAAATTCCAGCTTGAGGAAGATACCTCTAAAGAGTTCAAAATGAGAGCAAAACCACGCCTATATGGCCATTGTGTGTGAACGGGAATTCATATAACCCGAATTGTTTAACTTGTTAAACATTTAGAAAGGGAAGTAGCAAATCACAGTTATCCCAGAGGAGACTAATTTATTACAATGGTCCAAGTTACTGTCTTTCAGGGCTTGTGGAATATGTTACAGTGATTAAAGGAGAAAATAAATATACCTGCTCAGAAAACACCTGCTTGATTCTAGGCTGCATGAGAGGAGAAAAAAGAAATGAATTTGGTCATTGCATGACTTTTTCATTTATTTTCTCTTGTCTCTTGTAATAAAGATTGGAACGTAAGAATTTCTGGAAGAAATTGACCCATGGAAACTTCATAATGTTAACTGCACAGCCTTCTTCATTAGCATCTTTACCTTCCATTTTTCGAGGGAGCTGTGGTTCACCGTCATTTTGAAGGACTGCTTCTGCTTCTGGATTCACAGCCTTGTACGCATGCTTAGAGCCACTTCCAGCTCCAGGTGATTCATTATCTTGGACAGGACTCATTCTAGAGCGTGTGGATCCTGACAGACTTTTGGTCACTGGCAGTGACTGGAAAGGATGATTCAAATTATCAGTGAAGTCTTTAGGATTTCTGTAACTGTTCTTTTTCCCACAATTAATGGGAGATGCATCTGAAAAGGAAATAGTGGAATTGAATGGTACATCAGTTTTATCCACCTGACATATTACTTAAATTTATCATGGGATGTCACTCAAATTACTACCGAGCTTTATGACTTGATCTTCTTAATTTACACATTATCTATTTTGTCTCATGTGTAACCGATAATGGTTTCTTTCTCTTTTTCAGCCTATCGTCTCTTTCTTGGAAATCCATCTCTTACTTCCTCATGAACATTTATCTCTATGAGTAGTCCCAAAGAATTTCTTAGCCAGATGTTTGAGGAAAGGCTTTACTTTTGGGATAACTTTCTAAAAATAACATGCACATTTGACTTCTCAAAGTCCTTAGAGTTAGGAAATAGATTTTCAACCAATTATGTTCAACCTGTGCTTCATTTACAGAGAATTCTCAGTTGAGGAAATTCCCCTTGAGTAATGAAGGTGGCCAACTTCTGTGCAACTTACAGTCTTTCACAGTGTCGAAGAGAACATAGAGGTTAAACAATTTGCCCAGGAATGGCTTAGCAAGGATGTGTCAGAGATGACACTTGAAGCCATGTCTCTGTGTCTTTGAGGCGAGCTCTCTTTCCACAATGGTCAAATATTTTGCCATAGAAAATACTCACAATTAGCATTTTTTCATTTACTTTATTTTTTGTAACGAACTTTCATTTGCTTTCTATATAGTTGATACAATTTTGTAACATTTGAACTACTTTAATTACATGAGAATTTAGCTTTTTATAGAATGATCTAACTTTTATGAATTAATCTTTAAACTTTCAATACTCCATATCAATTTAGTATGAAAATAAGAGCTTATAGAGTTTAAGCATTCCTTTCAAAAACATGACAAGACTACTTCTATACTAGGCTTAAAAATTGTAACTAAAAGACAGTGCTTTAGGAAAGTGAAAGAAGCAGCAGAAGACAGAATCAATATTTACTTTCTGTGGCTTTAAACTTTCTCTGATCCTTCATTCAATGGTGGTATCCCTTCAAGGTATTATTATCCAATATCTTTCCTCTTTTATACTCTCTCAATGATAGAGCTATTTATATTCTCTCCACACACACTTTTATCTTGGTATGGGGCTAAGACTCTACTGAAACTGCTGACTCCCAGATTATCAATGGTATCTTCACTGCTAAATTTGATAGCGTTTTTCTCCGTCTTCCTTTTGCTGCAACTTACACAGCAGGATAGCCTTGCTCAGGAGGTTGATACACGTATTGGTAGAACAAGCTCATTGCTGGGGAGGCAGTACTAGCTCAGTACTTGGAGGCTTCAAAGGAACTTATGGAAGAGAAGAGGTAATGGATTTTGGTGTGCTACCGAAACCTGGAGAGTTTACCAGTGTCATGCCAGGGAACTGAATCGCTTCCATCTAAATTTTTTTATTAAGGTACTGAAGATCATCTAGCAAGATAAGATAAGGTTTCAGATGCTGTGGTCCTTACTCGGAATTGAACTGCCAAGCATTCAAACTCCCCAACTCCATTTAAGCTGGTCATGTTGAATGCAAAATTTACGCCAGCCAAAGAAGCTATTTTATGAAGAACTGCCAAAGGGCAAGTGTTCCTATGGGGTTTCTTTCTCTTTCTGGTTCCAATGAAGCCACGTAATACTCTGCAAGTTTATGATTTCTTGATGGCTACTCTTTGGTCACTATGTACTGTCATCAGGCTATGTAATATCTTTTCCATAGTTAAAAGTGTCTGAAAATTCACAGGCTTTAGAAAGGAGATATGAAATGTCTTTTGAAAGATGGATTTTATTACATATTTTCTTCAGTTTGCATTTTATTTGATAGACACAGGAAATCAACAACCAAAGGTTTCAGAGCCAGGGGATCAGAGACACAAATGAAGTTTGAGATGCAGTGTGGATGGAGATCTGACTCCGTATTGAGGAACGCCTGAGTTGGAATCTCTCCTGTGATTGTATTATTGCCTGTGTCAGTTCAATGAAAACTTACTTTCACAGAAAGTAATAATCTGCCCTGCTCAAAGGAGTTAATTGATCCCAGTGGATTACACGTCTAATCTCGAGCACCAAAAAGGATTGTATGACATGGACTTGTATCATAGGGAAGAAATCTGCACAACAAAATCATTAAACTGAAATTGATCTGATTATGTTTCGGCAAATTAACCACCAGTTTATAAAAGTGATTTCCAAGAGAACGGAATTTCTAAACTTAACTCATTTCAAGACACATGAACATCTGAATTAAATTCAGAGACAAGGAATCAATAGTGAGGCAGGACGAGGATGATTTTTTTAACGACAAAATCAGTCTGATTATCTCAAAAGAGAGAGAGAAGAAAAACTAACTGTTAATATGTGAACCACTGGCAAGGGCTGTCTCAAAAGAAGTAGGAAAAAAGTCCTCTTCCTTGGTACCATATTGGAAGGGGAAGTCAAAGTAAATGGGATCTGAATCACTAAGTAACTCTCTAAGCTACTCTGATTGGGCCAAGAAACATGACAGCAAGATATGTATATAACACTCCAGCAGTTCATGTGAAATTCACTGTAAAAATATCAGTTCCCTCAGACGTAGACAAGAGTATGATTGCGTGGACTGAAATTCACAAGAATGAAAAGATTAACAGAACTTCCAAAGATTAGCCCCAGGTCAACCATATACTACTGTCCATATTTCTGATTTCCTGATGCCTACTCTTTGTTATAATGGATTGTCATGAGGCTGTGGAATCTCTTTTCAAAATTTACAAGTGCCTGAACATTAACAACTTTTACTAAGCAGATAGGTCATTTTATTTTAAGATGAAGTTTGTTACACATTATCTTCGGTTTGCATCTTATCTAATACACGGAGGGAATCAATAACCAATAGTATCAGAGCGAGGGGATCATAGAGAGACGAATGAAGTTTCATACGCAGTGGGTATGGTAACATGGGGAGGGGAAATATGTACCTGGATGAATAAAAATAAAAAATCTCTCATTAGAGACTGACGCCCTCATACCCTCTTCCCCCATATTGTTGAAAGCAAAGGGATCCTTGATTGCTCTCTCTTCCTATTTCCAATGAAGTTACATACTACTATGTACTTTTAGGACTTACTGATGCCTACTCTTTTCCCATGATTTATAGGCATCAGGCTGTGAAATCTCTTGTCTAAAGTTTCTAAACATTCCCACGTTTTAGTAAGGAAACATGTAAGTAGATTTGAAAGATGAAGTTTATTACCTATTTTCTTCAGTTTACGTTTATTTGATAGACATAGGGAATCAATAAGCAAACGTTTCAGAGCCAGAAGATCAGAGAGAGACGAATGCAGTTTGAGAGGCAATGTGGATGGACATGTTACTCTGGAATAAGGAAGGCCTGAGGTGGAGTCTCACCAGTGATTTTGATATTGCCTGTGTGACTCTTAACAAGCCACTTCTGGTTTCAGAGTAACCTTAGTTTGAAAGCAAGTACTAACCTGTTCTGGTGAAGGAAGTTAATAGATTCCAGAGGATTACACGTCTAATCTCCAGCACTAAAAAAATTGTGTGATATGAACTGGTGCTATAAGGAAGACATCTTCATAACAAACTCAATAAACTGAAATTGATCTTATTGTGTTTCCTGAAAATACCCACCAGAAGAGAAAAGAGATTTACAAGAGAATGGACTTTGTAAATATACCTCATTACATGACACATGAATTCCTGAAAGAATTTCAGAGACAAAGAATCAGGACTAAGACGGTACCGGGATTATTTTTTTTTTTCTTTTTAAATGACAGAATGAATCTGATTATCTCCAAAGAGAGAGAGAACAAATCCTAACTCTTAATACGTGAAACCACTGGGAAGGACCATCTCAAAAGAAGTGGGAAAAAAGTCGTCTTCCTTGATATCGTATTGCTAAAGGAAGTCAAACTAAATGACATATGAATCACTGAGCAACTCTTTAAGCTACTCTGATTAGGCCAAGAAATATAACAGGAAGATATGCAGATAACACACCAGCAGTTAATGTGAAATTCACTGTACAACTGTCACTTGCCTTAGAGATAGACAAGAGTATGATTTCATGAAAGGAAATTCACAAGATTAAACAGATAAAAAGAGCTTTCAAAGATTAGGAAGACATAACTCCATATGCCCCAGGTCAAACAAATCCATGGAAATACAACCAACATAAACACTGAAACGCGAATATAACACAATGATCATCATTTGTGGAGGTTGTAAGGACAGTATTACAAACATATTCCCTTCTATGATAAATGTATTCCATTTCATATAATTTCATGGAAGCAATTACTCAGATTTTGTACTTAGAATTTTCATTCCTTGGTATTAGATATGAGATCTCATGATTAAGGTTTAAAACATTGCTGTCACACTAAACCTAATCATATCAGCCCTCTCTCATTTCAAAGTCAAGTGGAAGTCATGTCATCATTTCTCTGATGGCATGGTGTTCTTCACCAATGGTGGACAAAAAAAACAACACTATAAAATAAAAACAATAAATAAACGCTAGCGTTAGAATGTTTTAGACTGTGCAATGAGACAGAGGAATCATGTAAAGTAAACCCGGAAGTTATTTCTGGCTAAACACTTGTTTATGTTTGACGCCCTATAAAGCAGGTGGGCACTCATCAGTGATTGGGGAATCCTCAGGGTTGAATGCACTAACTAGAATGCTGTGCATGTGGACGTGGACGTGTCCGTGGGGGGGGGGGGAAGAATGCGTGTTTCCCTCACTCGAGCCCAATGGAGATTGGATCTCAGCTCTAATTTTGATTCTAGAGTTCAAAATTGTGGCTGTCTTGACTGACACAACAAGTTGTTAGAGTCGTTGAACTCCATTTTAACCAGGCCCGTGGACAAGGGTGATTAAGGAATGTTGTAGGAAGGGGTGCTCCCATGCCAGGAAGTCCCATTGAAAATATAATTCCGGAAGAAAGTCAGAGTGTTAAGTCCTCTGACGTGATGGAATTTTAAACCGAATTAAAAAAAAAGAGGTTATGCAAACAGCCATTCTATATGCTACTATTTATCACTCTTATGCTCAACAAATTAGTTCATTTTATATCTAGGAAAATGTAAATTGATTAAACTAAAGTTTTGGGAGAGCAAGCTCTAAGAATTCAAAATCAAAGAAAAACTACGCAGAGATGGACATTTTGTGCGAAAATTAGTTCATATAGGGTGAATTGTTCAGCTTGTTAAATACTTAAATAGGCAAGTAGGAAATCACAGTTATCTCGGAGAAGATTTATTTATGACAATGGTCAGTGCTTGTGGAAAACCTTGCACTGAGTAAGGGAGAAAAGAAAATACCTGTCCAAAAGCATCTGCTTGATTCTAGGCTGCACGAGAGGAGAAATAAGTATGAATTTTGTCATTCCAAGATTTATCATTTATTCTTTCTTGTATATTGTAATAAAGACAGGAATGTAACAATTTGAGAAAAGAAGTGACCCACGGAAAAACCATAATTTGAAGTGCAGAGATTTCTTCTATAGTTTCTTTACATTCTGTTTTTTGAGGGAGCTGTCGTTCCCCGTGAATTTAAGGTACGGAAGTTTTGCTTCTGGAATCACAGCCCTGTATGCGTTCTTAGGGCCACTTCCAGCTCCAGCTCCTTTTTCACTTTGGAGAGGCCTCACTCTAGAGAGTATGGATCCTGACAGGCTTTTGGTCACTGGCAGTGACTGGACAGGATGATTCAAGTTTACAGTGACATCTTGAGGATGTATGTAACTGTCCTTTTTTCGCCAACCAATGGTAGATTCATCTAAAAAGGAAATAGTGGAGTTAAATAGTACATCAGTTTATCCACCTGATATAAGACTTGAATGTCTCATGAGACGTGACTCAAACATACTACCCAGCATTATGACTCGATCTTGTTAATTTACACATCATCTATTTTATCTCTTGTGTCACGTGTGAAAAAATAATCCCAGCAATGGTTTCTTTCTTTGTTTCAGCCAATCGTGTCTTTATCGGATATCCAGCTCTTACTTAATCATGAAGATTTATCTCCATGAGTAGTCCCAAAGAATTTCTTCATAAGATGCTTGGGAAAAGGCTTTTCTTTTGCGATATGCTTTTAAAAATACCATGCACATGTGACTTCTCCAATTCTTTACTGTTAGGAAAGAGATTCTTAACTAACAATGTCCAACCTGTGCTTCACTAACAGCGAAACATCAAGTGAGAAAATTCCTCTTTAGTAATGCAGTTTGGCACGGTCTCTGCCACACATACTCTTAAAGCCTGTCCCAGAGCAAAAAGAGGTGAAGCAATGTGCCGAGGATCACCTAGCTAGGATGTGCCAGAGAAAATACTTCAATCTTTGTCTCTGTGACTTTGAGGAGAGCTCTCTATCCACCATGTTCAAACACTTTCTCACAGAAAATACTCACAGGTAGCATCCGTTCACTTACTTTGTTTTCTGTAACGACCTCCCATTTCCTCTATGTATAGTCACAATGATATTGTAACATTTGAAGTATTTTAATTACATGGCAAGATTGATTTTTATTCAATAATCTAACGTTTTATACACTGATATATTAACTTTCAATACCCACAATCAATTCAGCATGAAAACCAGAGTTTATTGAGGTTAACCATTTCCTTTTAAAATATGACAATACTATTTCTACACTAGGCCTCAAAAGTGCAACTAAAGGACTACGATGGAGGAAAGCAATAGAAGCAGCAGGCTAGGGAATCCACATTTACTTTCTGTGACTAAAAACTTTCTCTGACACGGCATTCAATCACGGCATTCCTTCAAGGTATTATTGCCCAATACATTTCTCCTTTATACTCTGTCAATGCTAGAGCTATTTATATTCAGTCCTCTCACAAGTTTATCTTGCAAAAAGGCTAAGACTCTATGGAAGCTGTTGACTCCCAAATTGTCAATGGCATCTTCACTGTTAAAGCTGATAGTCTTTTTCTCCGTCTTTCTCTTCTATCAACGTATACAGCAACATAGCCTTGCTTAGAAGATTGACCCACATTTTAACAGAACAAGCTCATTGCTTGGGAGGCTCCAAAGAAAATTATGGGAGAGAAGAGGTAATGAATTGTGGTGTGCCTCTGAAACCTGGACAGTAGACCAGCGCCATGCCAAGAAACTGAATCGCTTCCATTTGAATTTTCTTATTAAGGTACTGAAGATCATCTGGCAAGATAGGATAAGGTTCCAGACCTTGTGGACCATATTCACAACTGAATTGCCACGTATTCAAACTCTCCAATTCCATTTGGGATGGTGATGGTGAATCTCAAATTTGCGCTAGTCAAAAAGCTATTCTACGAATAACTGCTGAAGGGAAGTGCTCACTTGGGGGATAGAAGAAACCATAAAGAGACACTCTCAACTTCTCTCTTAAGAATTTTGGAAATGATTGCTAGTCCTGGGATAGACTGACACAGGAACATTCATCGTCGCTTGCCCACATCAGAGAAGGTTTTGTGCTCTGTGAACAAAGCACAATTGAGACAGCAAAAAGGAACAGCCCGATGCTTATATTGGGAATATCCAACTCAACTATTCACACGGACTATTCATGTCTGAGTTGTGGTAAACAATTAAAAATAACTTTGGTGTGATCCTCCAGAGTCGAACACATTAAAATTTGACTCTGGCACAGTTATGCGAGTTTGGTACTCTTTGGGAAAAAAGGATACTAATGATGGCAGCATAGGCAGACTACAGAAAGACACAGTTGATTGCAGGTGAGAACTGGATCACATCTTTAATTTCCAAGAAAGAGGGATAGCTTCCGCAGCTATAACTGAGCAATATTTCATAGCATCAACATATTCTGTGTGGATATCATTATAAATCTGGCAATAGACAAATGACATTCCGCCGGTAGAAATAAAAGAAGCAGACTACACGTAGCTCACAACATAGGCAGATGGCAATGAGGGCTCAATTTCTCTCAGTTTCCACAGTATTTAGAGCAGTGTCAAGAAAAATGAAATCATGCTTCACTGGGCTCAATGAACATGTAATGCCTTTTTTGTCTACTGACTTTTTCATCAGTAATTCTCTTTCTGAGGAGTTCCTAAAGAACAATGATCCTTGTGTCTACTTTCCTAAACTTGAGTGGGATTGCATATTCATGCATGTAGTAATGTGTGCTCTGTAATATTAAGTCATAATCTTTATAACAAGTATCGATTTGAAAGCAACGAACAAATTGATATAATGGGACAGAATTGTCAGGAAGACTAACAAAATGCAGGAAATTCTGCTGGAGCTTACACCACACAGAGTTTCTGAAGAGAGAGTTGAAGAGATGACCTGAAGGGATACAAGGAGGGAACACCAGGCAGCAAGATGTGGAGACTACCCGATGTATTTGTTTGGTTTGAAGATGAGAGTGAAGATGAGCACGATTAAGTAAGGCTGGCTAGGGTCTGACTATCAAAGTCCTTAGTAGTCAAGACTTCTTCTCTTCAGAAACATTTCCAAGCACGTAACTCCGCTGAACCGCAGGAAATTTCTTTTGGAACTTTCTCTGTTATGCTATGGTCACCTAATTCAAGGATCTGTAGACTATGTAACTCGATGCCAACATGCAGGACAGCAAGCCACAAGCTGCTGAGAATGACGAGAGGAGACAGCATCAAGGCCTGGTGGGGAAATGAATATGGGGAGGGGAAACATGTATCTGGATGAGAAAAGTCAAGGAAACCCGAATTAGAGAGTGAGGTCCTCATCATCTCCACCGTCAAATTGAAGAAAGCCAAGGGATCGCTGGTTCCTTTCTCTTCCTGGTTGCAATGAAGCCACGTACTACTATGGTCGTTTAGGATTTCCTGGTGGCTGCTCTTTGCTCATGCTTTATTGGCATCACGCAATGAAATCTTTCTAAACGTTGAAGGGTCTGAAAATTCAGAGGTTTTAGTAAGGAGACTTGTCCGATTTGGAGAAAGAAGAAGGTCATTGCACATTTGCTTCAGTTTGCGTTTTATTTTAATAGGCGTAGGGAATCAATAAGCAAAGGCTTCACCAGCCAGGAGATCAGAGAGAGAGATGAATGAAGTGTGAGAGGCAGCGTGGAGGGACATCTGACTCCAAAAGGAGCAAGGCCTGATCGGGAGTCTCAGGCGTGATTTGGATACTGCCAGTGTGTCTCTTAACAAACCACTTCTACTTTCAGAGCTCTAGTCAGTTCTCTGAAACCTTCCTTTCACAGAAAGTACTAACCTGCCCTGGTCAAGGGAATGAATTGCACCCAGTCGCTTACAAGTCTAATCTCTAGCACTAAAAGGAAGTGTGGCATACTCACTTGCACCATAGGATGTCATCTGCAGAACAAGCTCGTTTTAATGCAGTTGATCTTCTTGGGTTTTCTGAATGTAACCACCAGAATACAAAGGTGATTTCCAAGAGAACGTCATGTGTAAATTTCACTCCTTACAGGACACATGAATTCTGAACTAAATTCACAGACAAAGAATCCGGTCTGAGGAAGTGCCAGGATTCTTTTTCCTTTGGAAATGACAAACTCAATCTGATGATCTCAAAAGAGAGAGGGAAAAAAACCTAACTCTTCAAATGGAAACCACTAACAAGGACCATTTCAAAAGAAGTGGGAAAAAAGTTCTCCCCTTGAAAACATACTGCAAGGCGAAGTCCAAACATGGGATCTGAATCACTAAGTAACTCTTAGGCCAAGAAACACGACAGCAAGTTCTGCAGAGAATACAGCAGCAGTTCTGTGCAGTTCACTGAAAAAGGGTCAGTTGCCTCAGACGTAGACAAGCATATGGTTGCACGCAGTGAAATGCACATGAATGAAAAGACTGGCAGCACTTCTATAGAGGAGGAAGAGATAAGTGCATATGCCCCAGGTCAACGATTTCTGTTGAAACACAATCAACTTCCACATTGAAACCTGAATATGACACCATGATCATCATTTCTGGAGTTTGTAAGGACAGCATTAGTAAAGAATTAATGTTATTACTGTTAATTCATATAAGCCGAATTGTTTCCCTTGTTAAATACTTGAAAAGGCAAATAGCAAATGACAGTTATCCGGCAGAGGACCTCTTTATGACAATGGTCAGTGCTTGTGGAATACGTCCCAGCCATTAAGGATGAAAACAAAATAGCTGTCCCAACAGACCTGCCTGATTGTAGGCTGCATGAGAGGAGCAATGAGCAAGAAATTTGGCAGCGCATGATTTGTCATTGATTCTTTCTTATCTATTGTAATAAAGAGTGGAATGTAACAACTTGAGAAAAGAAGCGACCCACGCCAAATTCATAATGTGAACTGCAGAGGCTTCTCCATGAGCTTCTTTACCTTGTGTTTTTGGAGGGAGCAGTCGTTCCCCGTGCGTTTCAGGGACGGGTTTTGCTTTTGGAATCACAGCCGTGCGTGCGTTCTCAGAACCACTTCCAGCTCCAGCTCCTTCTTCACTTTGGACAGGACTCATTCTAGAGCTTGTGGATCGTGACAGGCTTTTAGTCACTGGCAGTGACTGGACAGGATGATTCAAGTTCACAGTGACATCTTAGCACGTCTGTAGCTGTCCTTTTTCCGACAACTGATGGTAGATTCATCTGAAAAGGAAAGAGCGGAGCTAAATTGTGTATCACTTCAATCCACCTGACAGATGATGTAAATTTCTCACGAGATGGAACTCAAATTACTCCCGAAGGTTAGGACTTGGTCTTGTTAATTTACACATCATCGATTTTATCTCTTGTGTCACGTGTGAAAAAATCATCCCGACAATGGTTTCTTTCTTGCTTTCAGCCAATCGTCTCTTTCTCGGATATCCAGCTCTTACTTCCTCATGAAGATTTCTCTCCATGAGTAGTCCCAAAGAATTACTTAGTAAGATGCTGGAGGAAAGACTTTTCTCTTGAGATACCCTTTTAAAAATACCGCCCACATTGGACTCTTCCAATTCTTCTTTTGTCTTAGGAAATAGGTTCTTCACCAACAAGGTGCAACCTGTGCTTCACTAACAGCGAAATATCAGGTGAGAAAACTCCCCTTTAGTAATGGAAGTTGGCACGCCCTCTGCCTCATTTAGTCTTACAGAGTGTCCCAGAGCACAAAATGGTGAAGCAATTTGCTGAGGATCACCTAGTCAGGCTGTGTCAGAGATGACACTTCAATCTCTGTCTCTGTGACTTTGAGGAGAGCTCTCTATCCACCAGGTTCAAACGCTTTCTCACAGAAAATACTCACAGTTACCATCCATTCATGGACATTATTTTCTGTAACGACCTCCCATTTGTTCCATGTTTAGTCGCAATAATATTGCAGCATTTCAACTACTTTAGTCGCATGGCAAGACTGCTTTAATTCACTAATTTAACTTGCTATAAATTAAACTTTTCGCTTTCAATACCCACAATTAATTCTGCATGAAAATCACAGTGTATTGAGCTTAAGCGTTTCCTTTGAAAATATGAGAAGACGAATTCTATAGTAGCAGACAAAAGTGCAATTCGAGGACTATGACGTAAAAAAGTGGTCCAAGCAGCAGAGGAGGGAATGCACATTTACTTTCTTTGGCTTTCAACTTTGTCTGACACTTCGTTCAAACATGGCATTCCTTCGAGTTATTATTCCCCAAGTTCCTTCCCCCTTCATACTCTCTCAGTGCTAGAGGTATTCATATTCACTCCTCTGGCAATTTTATCTTGCAGGAAGGCTAAGCCTCTACGGAAGCTGTTGACTCCCAGATTATCAATGGCATCTTCACTGCGACAGCTGAGAGTCGTTTTCTGCGTCGTCCTCTTCCTGCAATTTACACAGCAACATAGCCTTGCCCAGGAGGGTGACTCACGCATTGGCAGAACAAGCTCATTGCTTGGGAGGCTCCAGAGCAAACTATGGGAGAGTAGAGGTAATGGACCCTGCTGTGCCTCTGAAACCTGCTCCCTAGAGCAGCGCCACGCCAGGGAACTGAGTCGCTTCCCTCTGAATTTTCTTATTAAGGTACTGCACATCATCTGGCAAGATAGGTTAAGGTTCCAGGCCTTGTGGTCCTTACTCGGAACTCAACTGCCAAGTCTTCAAACTCTCCAACTCCAACTTGGGATGGTGATGTGGAATCTCAAATTTGCGCTACCATAAAAGCAATTTTAGGAGGAACTGCCGAAGGGAAGTATTCACATGGGGGTGAGACGAATCCATAAAGGGACACTCTCAAGTGTTCTCTTAAGAATTTTGGAAGTGACTGTGTGTCCTGGGAATACACTGACACACGACCATTCATCGTCGCCTGCCCACATCAGAGAAGGTTTTGTGCTCTGTGAACAAGGCCCAATTGAGATGGCTCCAAAGAACAGCGGGATGCTCATACTGGGAGTATCCAACTCAACTATGTACACTCAGTAATGGTGCCTCTGGTGTGGTCGACAATGAAAAGAAACCGTTGGTGTGATCTTCCCCAGCTGGACACATGGAATCTTGACTCTGCCATAGTTACGCCACTTTGGTCCTGTTTGGGAGCAAAGGGCACTCATGCTGGCAGCATTGGCAGACTGAAGAGAGAGACACTCAATTGCTGGTGACAACTGGATCACATCTTTCATTTCCAGGAGGGACGGATAGCTTATGCAGCTACAGTTGAGCAATATTTGTTCGCATGTGCCTATTCTGTGTGGATATCCTTCCAAATCTGGCAATAGGCAGATGACTTTCCCACGGCAGAAATGCAGAAAGCAGACTCTACGTAACTCAGAACATAGGCAGAGGACAATGAGGCCTCAATCTCTCTCACTTTCCACAGCATCTAGAGCAGCATCAAGAACGATGAAACCATGGTTCCTTGGGCTCAATGAGCATATAATTCTCTTCGTATCTCCCTACTTTTGAATCTGTATTACACTTTCTGAGGAGTACCTAAGGAACGATGACCCTTGTGTGTCCTCTCGTAAACGTGGGAAGGATTGCATAATCATGCATGTAGTCATATGTGCTGTGTAATATTAACTCCTATTCTTTATAACAAGTATCCATTTACAAGCAACCAAGAAATCGATACAATGAGACATAATTGTCAGGAAGACTAGTGAAATGCAGCAAATTGCCCAGGAGCTTACAGCACACACAGTTTCTGAAGGAAGACAGCGTTCAAGAGATGACCTGAAGGGATACAAGGAGGGAACACCAGGCAGCAAGATGTGCAGACTAAGTGATGTATTTGTTAGGTTTGAAGATCAGTGTGAAGATGAGCACTATGAAGTAAGGCTGGTTAGGGAATGACTGTCAAAGTCCTTAGTAGTTAAGACTTCTTCCCTTCTGAAACATTTCCAAGCACGTGAGGTACTCTGCTGAACCACAGGGAATTTCTTTTGGAACTTTCCGTGTTATCCGACGGTCACCTAATTCAAGCATCCTTAGACTATGTAACTCGATGCCAACCTGCAGGACAGCAAGCCACAAGCTGCGGAGAATGACGAGAGGAGACAGCATCAGGGCCTCATGGGGAAGTGAATATGGGGAGGGGAAACATGTATCTGGATGAGAAAAGTCAAGGAAACCCGAATTAGAGAGTGAGGTCCTCATCATCTCCACCGTCAAATTGAAGAAAGCCAAGGGATCGCTGGTTCCTTTCTCTTCCTGGTTGCAATGAAGCCACGTACTACTATGGTCGTTTAGGATTTCCTGGTGGCTGCTCTTTGTTCATGCTTTATTGGCATCACGCAATGAAATCTTTCTAAACGTTGAAGGGTCTGAAAATTCAGAGGTTTTAGTAAGGAGACTTGTCCGATTTGGAGAAAGAAGAAGGTCATTGCACATTTGCTTCAGTTTGCGTTTTATTTTAATAGGCGTAGGGAATCAATAAGCAAAGGCTTCACCAGCCAGGAGATCAGAGAGAGAGATGAATGAAGTGTGAGAGGCAGCGTGGAGGGACATCTGACTCCAAAAGGAGCAAGGCCTGATCGGGAGTCTCAGGCGTGATTTGGATACTGCCAGTGTGTCTCTTAACAAACCACTTCTGCTTTCAGAGCTCTAGTCAGTTCTCTGAAACCTTCCTTTCACAGAAAGTACTAACCTGCCCTGGTCAAGGGAATGAATTGCACCCAGTCGCTTACAAGTCTAATCTCTAGCACTAAAAGGAATTGTGGCATACTCACTTGCACTGTAGGATGTCATCTGCAGAACAAGCTCGTTTTAATGCAGTTGATCTTCTTGGGTTTTCTGAATGTAACCACCAGAATACAAAGGTGATTTCCAAGAGAACGTCATGTGTAAATTTCACTCCTTACAGGACACATGAATTCTGAACTAAATTCACAGACAAAGAATCAGGTCTGAGGAAGTGCCAGGATTCTTTTTCCTTTGGAAATGACAAAATCAATCTCATGATCTCAAAAGAGAGAGGGAACAAAACCTAACTCTTCAAATGGAAACCACTAACAAGGACCATTTCAAAAGAAGTGGGAAAAAAGTTCTCCCCTTGAAAACATACTGCAAGGCGAAGTCCAAACATGGGATCTGAATCACTAAGTAACTCTTAGGCCAAGAAACACGACAGCAAGTTCTGCAGAGAATTCAGCAGGAGTTCTGTGCAGTTCACTGAAAAAGGGTCAGTTGCCTCAGACGTAGACAAGAATATGGTTGCACGCAGTGAAATGCACATGAATGAAAAGACTGGCAGCACTGCTATAGCGGAGGAAGAGATAAGTGCATATGCCCCACGTCAACGATTTCTGTTGAAACACAATCAACTTCCACATTGAAACCTGAATATGACACCATGGTCATCATTTCTGGAGTTTGTAATGACAGCATTAGTAAAGAATTTTTGTTATTACTGTTAATTCATATAAGCCGAATTGTTTACCTTGTTAAATACTTGAAAAGGCAAATAGCAAATGACAGTTATCCGGCAGAGGACCTCTTTATGACAATGGTCAGTGCTTGTGGAATACGTCCCAGCCATTAAGGATGAAAACAAAATAGCTGTCCCAACAGACCTGCTTGATTGTAGGCTGCATGAGAGGAGCAATGAGCATGAATTTTGGCAGCGCATGATTTGTCATTGATTCTTTCTTATCTATTGTAATAAAGAGTGGAATGTAACAACTTGAGAAAAGAAACGACCCACGCCAAATTCATAATGTGAACTGCAGAGGCTTCTCCATGAGCTTCTTTACCTTGTGTTTATGGAGGGAGCAGTCGTTTCCCGTGCGTTTCAGGGACGGGTTTTGCTTTTGGAATCACAGCCGTGCGTGCGTTCTTAGAACCACTTCCAGCTCCAGCTCCTTCTTCACTTTGGACAGGACTCATTCTAGAGCTTGTGGATCGTGACGGGCTTTTAGTCACTGGCAGTGACTGGACAGGATGATTCAAGTTCACAGTGACATCTTAGCACGTCTGTAGCTGTCCTTTTTCCGACAACTGATGGTAGATTCATCTGAAAAGGAAAGAGCGGAGCTAAATTGTGTATCACTTCAATCCACCTGACAGATGATGTAAATTTCTCACGAGATGGTACTCAAATTACTCCCGAAGTTTAGGACTTGGTCTTGTTAATTTACACATCATCGATTTTATCTCTTGTGTCACATGTGAAAAAATCATCCCGACAATGGTTTCTTTCTTGCTTTCAGCCAATCGTCTCTTTCTCGGATATCCAGCTCTTACTTCCTCATGAAGATTTCTCTCTATGAGTAGTCCCAAGGAGTTACTTAGTAAGATGCTGGAGGAAAGACTTTTCTCTTGAGATACCCTTTTAAAAATACCGCCCACATTGGACTCTTCCAATTCTTCTTTTGTCTTAGGAAATAGGTTCTTCACCAACAAGGAGCAACCTGTGCTTCACTAACAGCGAAATATCAGGTGAGAAAACTCCCCTTTAGTAATGGAAGTTGGCACGCCCTCTGCCTCATTTAGTCTTACAGAGTGTCCCAGAGCACAAAGTGGTGAAGCAATTTGCTGAGGATCACCTAGTCAGGCTGTGTCAGAGATGACACTTCAATCTCTGTCTCTGTGACTTTGAGGAGAGCTCTCTATCCACCAGGTTCAAACGCTTTCTCACAGAAAATACTCACAGTTACCATCCGTTCATGGACATTATTTTCTGTAACGACCTCCCATTTGTTCCATGTTTAGTCGCAATAATATTGCAGCATTTCAACTACTTTAGTCGCATGGCAAGACTGCTTTAAGTCACTAATTTAACTTGCTATAAATTAAACTTTTAGCTTTCAATACCCACAATTAATTCTGCATGAAAATCACAGTGTATTGAGCTTAAGCGTTTCCTTTGAAAGCATGAGAAGACGACTTCTATAGTAGCACACAAAAGTGCAACTCGAGGACTATGACGTAAGAAAGTGGTCCAAGCAGCAGAAGAGGGAATCCACATTTACTTTCTTTGGCTTTCAACTTTGTCTGACACTTCGTTCAAACATGGCATTCCTTCGAGTTATTATTCCCCAAGTTCGTTCCTCCTTCATACTCTCTCAGTGCTAGAGGTATTCCTATTCACTCCTCTGGCAATTTTATCTTGCAGGAAGGCTAAGCCTCTACGGAAGCTGTTGACTCCCAGATTATCAATGGCATCTTCACTGCGACAGCTGATAGTCGTTTTCTGCGTCGTCCTCTTCCTGAAACTTACACAGCAACATAGCCTTGCCCAGGAGGGTGACTCACGCATTGGCAGAACAAGCTCATTGCTTGGGAGGCTCCAGAGCAAACTATGGGAGAGTAGAGGTAATGGACCCTGCTGTGACTCTGAAACCTGCTCCCTAGAGCAGCGCCACGCCAGGGAACTGAGTCGCTTCCCTCTGAATTTTCTTATTAAGGTACTGCACATCATCTGGCAAGATAGGATAAGGTTTAAGGCCTCGTGGTCCTTACTCGGAACTCAACTGCCAAGTCTTCAAACTCTCCAACTCCAACTTGGGATGGTGATGTGGAATCTCAAATTTGCGCTACCATAAAAGCAATTTTAGGAGGAACTGCCGAAGGGAAGTATTCACATGGGAGTGAGAAGAATCCATAAAGGGACACTCTCAAGTGCTCTCTTAAGAATTTTGGAAGTGACTGTGTCCTGGGAATACACTGACACACGACCATTCATCGTCGCCTGCCCACATCAGAGAAGGTTTTGTGCTCTGTGAACAAGGCCCAATTGAGATGGCTCCAAAGAACAGCGGGATGCTCATACTGGGAGTATCCAACTCAACTATGTACACTCAGTAATGGTGCCTCTGGTGTGGTCGACAATGAAAAGAAACCGTTGGTGTGATCCTCCACAGCTGGACACATCGAATCTTGACTCTGCCATAGTTACGCCACTTTGGTCCTGTTTGGGAGCAAAGGGCACTCATGCTGGCAGCATTGGCAGACTGAAGAGAGAGACACCCAATTGCTGGTGACAACTGGATCACATCTTTAATTTCCAGGAGGGACGGATAGCTTCTGCAGCTACAGCTGAGCAATATTTGTTCGCATGTGCCTATTCTGTGTGGATATCCTTCCAAATCTGGCAATAGGCAGATGACTTTCCCCCGGCAGAAATGCATAAAGCAGACGCTACGTAACTCAGAACATAGGCAGAGGACAATGAGGCCTCAATCTCTCTCAGTTTCCAGAGCATCTAGAGCAGCATCAAGAACGATGAAACCATGGTTCCTTGGGCTCAATGAACATATAATTCTCTTCGTTTCTCCCTACTCTTGAATCTGTATTACTCTTTCTGAGGAGTACCGAAGGAACGATGACCCTTGTGTGTCCTCTCGTAAACGTGGGAAGGATTGCATATTCATGCATGTAGTTATGTGTACTCTGTAATATTAACTCCTATTCTTTATAACAAGTATGCATTTACAAGCAACCAACAAATCGATACAATGAGACATAATTGTCAGGAAGACTAGTGAAATGCAGCAAATTGCCCAGGAGCTTACAGCAAACACAGTTTCTGAAGGAAGAGAGCGTTCAAGAGATGACCTGAAGGGATACAAGGAGGGAACAGCAGGCAGCAAGATGTGCAGACTAAGTGATGTATTTGTTTGGTTTGAAGATCAGTGTGAAGATGAGCACGATGAAGTAAGGCTGGTTAGGGTCTGACTGTCAAAGTCCTTAGTAGTCAAGACTTCTTCCCTTCAGAAACATTTCCAAGCACGTGAGTTACTCTGCTGAACCACAGGGAATTTCTTTTGGAACTTTCCGTGTTATCCGACGGTCACCTAATTCAAGCATCCTTAGACTATGTAACTCGATGCCAACCTGCAGGACAGCAAGCCACAAGCTGCTGAGAATGACGAGAGGAGACAGCATCAAGGCCTGGTGGGGAAATGAATATGGGGAGGGGAAACATGTATCTGGATGAGAAAAGTCAAGGAAACCCGAATTAGAGAGTGAGGTCCTCATCATCTCCACCGTCAAATTGAAGAAAGCCAAGGGATCGCTGGTTCCTTTCTCTTCCTGGTTGCAATGAAGCCACGTACTACTATGGTCGTTCAGGATTTCCTGGTGGCTGCTCTTTGCTCATGCTTTATTGGCATCACGCAATGAAATCTTTCTAAACGTTGAAGGGTCTGAAAATTCAGAGGTTTTAATAAGGAGACTTGTCCGATTTGGAGAAAGAAGAAGGTCATTGCACATTTGCTTCAGTTTGCGTTTTATTTTAATAGGCGTAGGGAATCAATAAGCAAAGGCTTCACCAGCCAGGAGATCAGAGAGAGAGATGAATGAAGTGTGAGAGGCAGCGTGGAGGGACATCTGACTCCAAAAGGAGCAAGGCCTGATCGGGAGTCTCAGCCGTGCTTTGGATATTGCCAGTGTGAGTCTTAACAAACCACTTCTGCTTTCAGAGTTCTAGTCAGTTCTCTGAAACCTTCCTTTCACAGAAAATACTAACCTGCCCTAGTCAAGGGAATGAATTGCACCCAGTCGCTTACAAGTCTAATCTCTAGCACTAAAAGGAAGTGTGGCATACTCACTTGCACCATAGGATGTCATCTGCAGAACAAGCTCGTTTTAATGAAGTTGATCTTCTTGGGTTTTCTGAATGTAACCACCAGAATACAAAGGTGATTTCCAAGAGAACGTCATGTGTAAATTTCACTCCTTACAGGACACATGAATTCTGAACTAAATTCACAGACAAAGAATCAGGTCTGAGGAAGTGCCAGGATTCTTTTTCCTTTGGAAATGACAAAATCAATCTCATGATCTCAAAAGAGAGAGGGAACAAAACCTAACTCTTCAAATGGAAACCACTAACAAGGACCATTTCAAAAGAAGTGGGAAAAAAGTTCTCCCCTTGAAAACATACTGCAAGGCGAAGTCCAAACATGGGATCTGAATCACTAAGTAACTCTTAGGACAAGAAACACGACAGCAAGTTCTGCAGAGGATACAGCAGCAGTTCTGTGCAGTTCACTGAAAAAGGGTCAGTTGCCTCAGACGTAGACAAGAATATGGTTGCACGCAGTGAAATGCACATGAATGAAAAGACTGGCAGCACTTCTATAGAGGAGGAAGAGATAAGTGCATATGCCCCAGGTCAACGATTTCTGTTGAAACACAATCAACTTCCACATTGAAACCTGAATATGATACCATGATCATCATTTCTGGGGTTTGTAAGGACAGCATTAGTAAAGAATTAATGTTATTACTGTTAATTCATATAAGCCGAATTGTTTCCCTTGTTAAATACTTGAAAAGACAAATAGCAAATGACAGTTATCCCGCAGAGGACCTCTTTATGACAATGGTCAGTGCTTGTGGAATACGTCACAGCCATTAAGGATGAAAACAAAATAGCTGTCCCAACAGACCTGCTTGATTGTAGGCTGCATGAGAGGAGCAATGAGCATGAATTTTGGCAGCGCATGTTTTGTCATTGATTCTTTCTTATCTATTGTAATAAAGAGTGGAATGTAACAACTTGAGAAAAGAAGCGACCCACGCCAAATTCGTAATGTGAACTGCAGAGGCTTCTCCATGAGCTTCTTTACCTTGTGTTTTTGGAGGGAGCAGTCGTTCCCCGTGCGTTTCAGGGACGGGTTTTGCTTTTGGAATCACAGCCGTGCGTGCGTTCTCAGAACCATTTCCAGCTCCAGCTCCTTCTTCACTTTGGACAGGACTCATTCTAGAGCTTGTGGATCGTGACAGGCTTTTAGTCACTGGCAGTGACTGGACAGGATGATTCAAGTTCACAGTGACATCTTAGCACGTCTGTAGCTGTCCTTTTTCCGACAACTGATGGTAGATTCATCTGAAAAGGAAAGAGCGGAGCTAAATTGTGTATCACTTCAATCCACCTGGCATATGATGTAAATTTCTCACGAGATGGAACTCAAATTACTCCCGAAGTTTAGGACTTGGTCTTGTTAATTTACACATCATCGATTTTATCTCTTGTGTCACATGTGAAAAAATCATCCCGACAATGGTTTCTTTCTTGCTTTCAGCCAATCGTCTCTTTCTCGGATATCCAGCTCTTACTTCCTCATGAAGATTTCTCTCCATGAGTAGTCCCAAAGAATTACTTAGTAAGATGCTGGAGGAAAGACTTTTCTCTTGAGATACCCTTTCAAAAATACCGCCCACATTGGACTCTTCCAATTCTTCTTTTGTCTTAGGAAATAGGTTCTTCACCAACAAGGTGCAATCTGTGCTTCACTAACAGCGAAATATCAGGTGAGAAAACTCCCCTTTAGTAATGGAAGTTGGCACGCCCTCTGCCTCATTTAGTCTTACAGAGTGTCCCAGAGCACAAAGTGGTGAAGCAATTTGCTGAGGATCACCTAGTCAGGCTGTGTCAGAGATGACACTTCAATCTCTGTCTCTGTGACTTTGAGGAGAGCTCTCTATCCACCAGGTTCAAACGCTTTCTCACAGAAAATACTCACAGTTACCATCCGTTCACGGACATTATTTTCTGTAACGACCTCCCATTTGTTCCATGTTTAGTCGCAATAATATTGCAGCATTTCAATTACTTTAGTCGCATGGCAAGACTGCTTTAAGTCACTAATTTAACTTGCTATAAATTAAACTTTTAGCTTTCAATACCCACAATTAATTCTGCATGAAAATCACAGTGTATTGAGCTTAAGCGTTTCCGTTGAAAGCATGAGAAGAGGACTTCTATAGTAGCACACAAAAGTGCAACTCGAGGACTATGACGTAAGAAAGTGGTCCAAGCAGCAGAGGAGGGAATCCACATTTACTTTCTTTGGCTTTCAACTTTGTCTGACACTTCGTTCAAACATGGCATTCCTTCGAGTTATTATTCCCCAAGTTCCTTCCTCCTTCATACTCTCTCAGTGCTAGAGGTATTCCTATTCACTCCTCTGGCAATTTTATCTTGCAGGAAGGCTAAGCCTCTACGGAAGCTGTTGATTCCCAGATTATCAATGGCATCTTCACTGCGACAGCTGATAGTCGTTTTCTGCGTCGTCCTCTTCCTGCAACTTACTCAGCAACATAGCCTTGCCCAGGAGGGTGACTCACGCATTGGCAGAACAAGCTCATTGCTTGGGAGGCTCCAGAGCAAACTATGGGAGAGAAGAGGTAATGGACCCTGCTGTGCCTCTGAAACCTGCTCGGTAGAGCAGCGCCACGCCAGGGAACTGAGTCGCTTCCCTCTGAATTTTCTTATTAAGGTACTGCACATCATCTGGCAAGATAGGTTAAGGTTTCAGGCCTCGTGGTCCTTACTCGTAACTCAATTGCCAAGTCTTCAAACTCTCCAACTCCACCTTGGGATGGTGATGTGGAATCTCAAATTTGCGCTACCATAAAAGCAATTTTAGGAGGAACTGCCGTAGGGAAGTATTCACATGGGGGTGAGAAGAATCCATAAAGGGACACTCTCAAGTGCTCTCTTAAGATTTTGGAAGTGACTGTGTGTCCTGGGAATACATTGACACACGACCCTTCATCGTCGCCTGCCCACATCAGAGAAAGTTTTGTGCTCTGTGAACAAGGCCCAATTGAGATGGCTCCAAAGGACAGCGGGATGCTCATACTGGGAGGATCCAACTCAACTATGTACACTCAGTAATGGTGCCTCTGGTGTGGTCGACAATGCAAAGAAACCGTTGGTGTGATCTTCCCCAGCTGGACACATGGAATCTTGACTCTGCCATAGTTACGCCACTTTGGTCCTGTTTGGGAGCAAAGGGCACTCATGCTGGCAGCATTGGCAGACTGAAGAGAGAGACACTCAATTGCTGGTGACAACTGGATCACATCTTTCATTTCCAGGAGGGAGGGATAGCTTCTGCAGCTACAGCTGAGAAATATTTGTTCGCATGTGCCTATTCTGTGTGGATATCCTTCCAAATCTGGCAATAGACAGATGACTTTCCCCCGGCAGAAATGCATAAAGCAGACTCTACGTAATTCAGAACATAGGCAGAGGCCAATGAGGCCTCAATCTCTCTCAGGTTCCACAGCATCTAGAGCAGAATCAAGAACGATGAAACCATGGTTCCTTGGGCTCAATGAACATATAATTCTCTTCGTTTCTCCCTACTCTGGAATCTGTATTACTCTTTCTGAGGAGTACCTAAGGAACGATGACCCTTGTGTGTCCTCTCGTAAACGTGGGAAGGATTGCATATTCATGCATGTAGTCATGTGTGCTGTGTAATATTAACTCCTATTCTTTATAACAAGTATCCATTTACAAGCAACCAGCAAATCGATACAATGAGACATAAATGTCAGGAAGACTAGTGAAATGCAGCAAATTGCCCAGGAGCTTACAGCACACACAGTTTCTGAAGGAAGAGAGCGTTCAAGAGATGACCTGAAGGGATACAAGGAGGGAACACCAGGCAGCAAGATGTGCAGACTAAATGATGTATTTGTTTGGTGTGAAGATGAGTGTGAAGATGAGCACGATGATGAGCACGGTTAGGTTCTGACAGTCAAAGTCCTTAGTAGTCAAGACTTCTTCCCTTCTGAAACATTTCCAAGCACGTGAGTTACTCTGCTGAACCACAGGGAATTTCTTTTGGAACTTTCTGTGTTATCCGACGGTCACCTAATTCAAGCATCCTTAGACTATGTAACTCGATGCCAACATGCAGGACCGCAAGCCACAAGCTGCTGAGAATGACGAGAAGAGACAGCATCAAGACCTCGTGGGGAAATGAATATGGGGAGGGGAAACAAGTATCTGGATGAGAAAAGTCAAGGAAACCCGAATTAGAGAGTGAGGTCCTCATCATCTCCACTGTCAAATTGAAGAAAGCCAAGGGATCACTGGTTCCTTTCTCTTCCTGGTTGCAATGAAGCCACGTACTACTATGGTCGTTTAGGATTTCCTGGTGCCTGCTCTTTGCTCATGCTTTATTGGCATCACGCAATGAAATCTTTCTAAACGTTGAAGGGTCTGAATATTCTGAGGTTTTAGTAAGGAGACTTGTCCGATTTGGGGAAAGAAGAAGGTCATTGCCCATTTGCTTCACTTTGCGTTTTATTTTAAAAGGCGTAGGGAATCAATAAGCAAAGGCTTCACCAGCCAGGAGATCAGAGAGAGAGATGAATGAAGTGTGAGAGGCAGCGTGGAGGGACATCTGACTCCAGAAGGAGCAAGGCCTGCTCGAGAGTCTCAGCCGTGCTTTGGATATTGCCCGTGTGACTCTTAACAAACCACTTCTGCTTTCAGAGCTCTAGTCAGTTCTCTGACACCTTCCTTTCACAGAAAGTACTAACCTGCCCTGGTCAAGGGAATGAATTGCACCCAGTCGCTTACAAGTCTAATCTCTAGCACTAAAAGGAATTGTGGCATACTCACTTGCCCCATAGGATGTCATCTGCAGAACAAGCTCGTTTTAATGAAGTTGATCTTCCTGGGTTTTCTGAATGTAACCACCAGAATACAAAGGTGATTTCCAAGAGAACGTCATGTGTAAATTTCACTCCTCACAGGACACATGAATTCTGAACTAAATTCACAGACAAAGAATCAGGTCTGAGGAAGTGCCAGGATTCTTTTTCCCTTGGAAATGACAAAATCAATCTGATGATCTCAAAAGAGAGAAGGAACAAAACCTAACTCTTCAAATGGAAACCACTAAGAAAGACCATTTCCAAAGCAGTGGGAAAAAAGTTCTCTCCTTGAAAACATACTGCAAGGCGAAGTCCAAAACATGGGATCTGAATCACTAAGTAACTCTTAGGCCAAGAAACACGACAGCAAGTTCTGCAGAGAATACAGCAGCCGTTCTGTGCAGTTCACTGAAAAAGGGTCAGTTGCCTCAGACGTAGACAAGAATATGGTTGCACGCAGTGAAATGCAGATGAATGAAAAGACTGGCAGCACTTCGATAGAGGAGGAAGAGATAAGTGCATATGCGCCAGGTCAACGACTTCTGTTGAAACACAATCAACTTCCACATTGAAACCTGAATATGACACCATGATCATCATTTCTGGAGTTTGTAAGGACAGCATTATTAATGAATTAATATTATTACTGTTAATTCATATAAGCCGAATTGTTTCCCTTGTTAAATACTTGAAAAGGGAAATAGGAAATGACAGTTATCCCGCAGAGGACCTCTTTATGACAATGGTCAGTGCTGGTGGAATACGTCACAGCCATTAAGGATGAAAACAAAATAGCTGTCCCAACAGACCTGCTTGATTGTGGGGTGCATGAGAGGAGCAATGAGCATGAATTTTGGCAGCGCATGATTTGTCATTGATTCGTTCTTATCTATTGCAATAAAGAGTGGAATGTAACAACTTGAGAAAAGAAGCGACCCACGCCAAATTCATAATGTGAACTGCAGAGGCTTCTCCATGAGCTTCTTTACCTTGTGTTTTTGGAGGGAGCAGTCGTTCCCCGTGCGTTTCAGGGACGGGTTTTGCTTTTGGAATCACAGCCGTGCGTGCGTTCTCAGAACCACTTCCAGCTCCAGCTCCTTCTTCACTTTGGGCAGGACTCATTCTAGAGCTTGTGGATCGTGACAGGCTTTTAGTCACTGGCAGTGACTGGACAGGATGATTCAAGTTCTCAGTGACATCTTAGCACGTCTGTAGCTGTCCTTTTTCCGACAACTGATGGTAAATTCATCTGAAAAGGAAAGAGCGGAGCTAAATTGTGTATCACTTCTATCCACCTGACAGATGATATAAATTTCTCACGAGATGGAACTCAAATTACTCCCGAAGGTTAGGACTTGGTCTTGTTAATTTACACATCATCGATTTTATCTCTTGTGTCACGTGTGAAAAAAATCATCCCGACAATGGTTTCTTTCTTGCTTTAAGCCAATCGTCTCTTTCTCGGATATCCAGCTCTTACTTCCTCATGAAGATTTCTCTCCATGAGTAGTCCCAAAGAATTACTTAGTAAGATGCTGGAGGAAAGACTTTTCTCTTGAGATACCCTTTTAAAAATACCGCCCACATTGGACTCTTCCAATTCTTCTTTTGTCTTAGGAAATAGGTTCTTCACCAACAAGGTGCAACCTGTGCTTCACTAACAGCGAAATATCAGGTGAGACAACTCCCCTTTAGTAACGGAAGTTGGCATGCTCTCTGCCTCATGTAGTCTTACACAGTGTCCCAGACCACAAAGTGGTGAAGCAATTTGCTGAGGATCACCTATTCAGGCTGTGTCAGAGATAACACTTCAATCTATGTCTCTATGACTTTGAGGAGAGCTCTCTATCCACCAGGTTCAAACGCTTTCTCACAGAAAATACTCACAGTTACCATCCGTTCACGGACATTATTTTCTGTAACGACCTCCCATTTGTTCCATGTTTAGTCGCCATAATATTGCAGGATTTCAACTACTTTAGTCACATGGCAAGACTGCTTTAATTCACTAATTTAACTTGCTATAGATTAAACTTTTAGCTTTCAATACCCACAATTAATTCTGCATGAAAATCACAGTGTATTGAGCTTAAGCGTTTCCTTTGAAAGTATGAGAAGACGACTTCTATAGTAGCACACAAAAGTGCAACTCGAGGACTATGACGTAAGAAAGTGGTCCAAGCAGCAGAGGAGGGAATCCACATTTACTTTCTTTGGCTTTCAACTTTGTCTCACACTTCGTTCAAACATGGCATTCCTTCGAGTTATTATTCCCCAAGTTCGTTCCTCCTTCATACTCTCTCAGTGCTAGAGGTATTCATATTCACTCCTCTGGCAATTTTATCTTGCAGGAAGGCTAAGCCTCTACAGAAGCTGTTGACTCCCAGATTATCAATGGCATCTTCACTGCGAAAGCTGATATTCTTTTTCTGCGTCGTCCTCTTCCTACAACTTACACAGCAACATAGCCTTGCCCAGGAGGGTGACTCACGCATTGGCAGAACAAGCTCATTGCTTGGGAGGCTCCAGAGCAAACTATGGGAGAGTAGAGGTAATGGACCCTGCTGTGCCTCTGAAACCTGCTCCCTAGAGCAGCGCCACGCCAGGGAACTGAGTCTCTTCCCTCTGAACTTTCTTATTAAGGTACTGCACATCATCTGGCAAGATGGGTTAAGGTTCCAGGCCTTGTGGTCCTTACTCGGAACTCAACTGCCAAGTCTTCAAACTCTCCAACTCCAACTTGGGATGGTGATGTGGAATCTCAAATTTGCGCTACCATGAAAGCAATTTTAGGAGGAACTGCCGAAGGGAAGTATTCACATGGGGGTGAGAAGAATCCATAAAGGGACACTGTCAAGTGCTCTCTTAAGAATTTTGGAATTGACTGTGTGTCCTGGGAATACACTGACACACGACCATTCATCGTCGCCTGCCCACATCAGAGAAGGTTTTGTGCTCTGTGAACAAGGCCCAATTGAGATGACTCCAAAGAACAGCGGGATGCTCATACTGGGAGGATCCAACTCAACTATGTACACTCAGTAATGGTGCCTCTGGTGTGGTCGACAATGAAAAGAAACCGTTGGTGTGATCCTCCACAGCTGGACACATGGAATCTTGACTCTGCCATAGTTACGCCACTTTGGTCCTGTTTGGGAGCAAAGGGCACTCATGCTGGCAGCATTGGCAGACTGAAGAGAGAGACACTCAATTGCTGGTGACAACTGGATCACATCTTTAATTTCCAGGAGGGAGGGATAGCTTCTGCAGCTGCAGCTGAGCAATATTTGTTCGCATGTGCCTATTGTGTGTGAATATCCTTCCAAATCTGGCAATAGGCAGATGACTTTCCCCCGGCAGAAATGCATAAAGCAGACTCTACGTAATTCAGAACATAGGCAGAGGCCAATGAGGCCTCAATCTCTCTCAGGTTCCACAGCATCTAGAGCAGAATCAAGAACGATGAAACCATGGTTCCTTGGGCTCAATGAACATATAATTCTCTTCGTTTCTCCTTACTGTTGAATCTGTATTACTCTTTCTGAGGAGTACCTAAGGAACGATGGCCCTTGTGTCTCCTCTCGTAAACGTGGGAAGGATTGCATATTCATGCATGTAGTCAAGTGTGCTTTGTAATATTAACTCCTATTCTTTATAACAAGTATCCATTTACAAGCAACCAACGAATCGATACAATGAGACATAATTGTCAGGAAGACTAGTGAAATGCAGCAAATTGCCCAGGAGCTTACAGCACACACAGTTTCTGAAGGAAGAGAGCGTTCAAGAGATGACCTGAAGGGATACAAGGAGGGAACACCAGGCAGCAAGATGTGCAGACTAAGTGATGTATTTGTTTGGTTTGAAGATGAGTGTGAAGATGAGCACGATGATGAGCACGGTTAGGTTCTGACTGTCAAAGTCCTTAGTAGTCAAGACTTCTTTCCTTCTGAAACATTTCCAAGCACGTGAGTTACTCTGCTAAACCACAGGGAATTTCTTTTGGAACTTTCATGTTATCCGAGGGTCACCTAATTCAAGCATCCTTAGACTATGTAACTCGATGCCAACATGCAGGACAGCAAGCCACAAGCTGCTGAGAATGACGAGAAGAGACAGCATCAAGGCCTCGTGGGGAAATGAATATGGGGAGGGGAAACATGTATCTGGATGAGAAAAGTCAAGGAAACCCGAATTAGAGAGTGAGGTCCTCATCATCTCCACTGTCAAATTGAAGAAAGCCAAGGGATCACTGGTTCCTTTCTCTTCCTGGTTGCAATGAAGCCACGTACTACTATAGTCGTTTAGGATTTCCTGGTGCCTGCTCTTTGCTCATGCTTTATTGGCATCACGCAATGAAATCTTTCTAAACGTTGAAGGGTCTGAAAATTCTGAGGTTTTAGAAGGAGACTTGTCCGATTTGGGGAAAGAAGAAGGTCATTGCCCATTTGCTTCAGTTTGCGTTTTATTTTAATAGGCATAGGGAATCAATAAGCAAAGGCTTCACCAGCCAGAAGATCAGAGAGAGAGATGAATGAAGTGTGAGAGGCAGCGTGGAGGGACATCTGACTCCAGAAGGAGCAAGGCCTGCTCGGGAGTCTCAGCCGTGCTTTGGATATTGCCCGTGTAACTCTTAACAAACCACTTCTGCTTTCAGAGCTCTAGTCAGTTCTCTGAAACCTTCCTTTCACAGAAAGTATTAACCTGCCCTGGTCAAGGGAATGAATTGCACCCAGTCGTTTACAAGTCCAATCTCTAGCACTAAAAGGAATTGTGGCATACTCACTTGCCCCATAGGATGTCATCTGCAGAACAAGCTCGTTTTAATGAAGTTGATCTTCTTGGGTTTTCTGAATGTAACCACCAGAATACAAAGGTGATTTCCAAGAGAACGTCATGTGTAAATTTCACTCCTTACAGGACACATGAATTCTGAACTAAATTCACAGACAAAGAATCAGGTCTGAGGAAGTGCCAGGATTCTTTTTCCTTTGGAAACGACAAAATCAATCTGCTGATCTCAAAAGAGAGAGGGAACAAAACCTAACTCTTCAAATGGAAACCACGAAGAAAGACCATTTCCAAAGCAGTGGGAATAAAGTTCTCTCCTTGAAAACATACTGCAAGGCGAAGTCCAAAACATGGGATCTGAATCACTAAGTAACTCTTAGGCCAAGAAACACGACAGCAAGTTCTGCAGAGAATACAGCAGCAGTTCTGTGCAGTTCACTGAAAAAGGGTCAGTTGCCTCAGACGTAGACAAGAATATGGTTGCAGGCAGTGAAATGCACATGAATGAAAAGACTGGCAGCACTTCTATAGAGGAGGAAGAGATAAGTGCATATGCCCCAGGTCAACGACTTCTGTTGAAACACAATCAACTTCCACATTGAAACCTGAATATGACACCATGATCATCATTTCTGGAGTTTGTAAGGACAGCATTATTAATGAATTAATATTATTACTGTTAATTCATATAAGCCGAATTGTTTCCCTTGTTAAATACTTGAAAAGGCAAATAGGAAATGACAGTTATCCCGCAGAGGACCTCTTTATGACAATGGTCAGTGCTTGAGGAATACGTCCCAGACATTAAGGATGAAAACAAAATAGCTGTCCCAACAGACCTGCTTGATTGTAGGCTGCATGAGAGGAGCAACGAGCATGAATTTTGACAGCGCATGGTTTGTCATTGATTCTTTCTTATCTATTGTAATAAAGAGTGGAATGTAACAACTTGAGAAAAGAAGCGACCCACGCCAAATTCATAATGTGAACTGCAGAGGCTTCTCCATGAGCTTCTTTACCTTGTGTTTTTGGAGGGAGCAGTGGTTCCCCGTGCGTTTCAGGGACGGGTTTTGCTTTTGGAATCACAGCCGTGCGTGCGTTCTCAGAACCACTTCCAGCTCCAGCTCCTTCTTCACTTTGGACAGAACTCATTCTAGAGCTTGTGGATAGTGACAGGCTTTTAGTCACTGGCAGTGACTGGACAGGATGATTCAAGTTCTCAGTGACATCTTAGCACGTCTGTAGCTGTCCTTTTTCCGACAACTGATGGTAGATTCATCTGAAAAGGAAAGAGCGGAGCTAAATTGTGTATCACTTCTATCCACCTGACAGATGATATAAATTTCTCACGAGATGGAACTCAAATTACTCCCGAAGGTTAGGACTTGGTCTTGTTAATTTACACATCATCGATTTTATCTCTTGTGTCACGTGTGAAAAAATCATCCCGACAATGGTTTCTTTCTTGCTTTCAGCCAATCGTCTCTTTCTCGGATATCCAGCTCTTACTTCCTCATGAAGATTTCTCTCCATGAGTAGTCCCAAAGAATTACTTAGTAAGATGCTGGAGGAAAGACTTTTCTCTTGAGATACCCTTTTAAAAATACCGCCCACATTGGACTCTTCCAATTCTTCTTTTGTCTTAGGAAATAGGTTCTTCACCAACAAGGTACAACCTGTGCTTCACTAACAGCGAAATATCAGGTGAGAAAACTCCCCTTTAGTAACGGAAGTTGGCATGCTCTCTGCCTCATTTAGTCTTACAGAGTGTCCCAGAGCACAAAGTGGTGAAGCAATTTGCTGAGGATCACCTATTCAGGCCGTGTCAGAGATAACACTTCAATCTATGTCTTTGTGACTTTGAGGAGAGCTCTCTATCCACCAGGTTCAAACGCTTTCTCACAGAAAATACTCACAGTTACCATCCGTTCATGGACATTATTTTCTGTAACCACCTCCCATTTGTTCCATGTTTAGTCGCCATAATATTGCAGCATTTCAACTACTTTAGTCAAATGGCAAGACTGCTTTAATTCACTAATTTAACTTGCTATAGATTAAACTTTTAGCTTTCAATACCCACAATTAATTCTGCATGAAAATCACAGTGTATTGAGCTTAAGCGTTTCCTTTGAAAGTATGAGAAGACGACTTCTATAGTAGCACACAAAAGTGCAACTCGAGGACTATGACGTAAGAAAGTGGTCCAAGCAGCAGAGGAGGGAATCCACATTTACTTTCTTTGGCTTTCAACTTTGTCCGACACTTCGTTCAAACATGGCATTCCTTCCAGTTATTATTCCCCAAGTTCGTTCCTCCTTCATACTCTCTCAGTGCTAGAGGTATTCATATTCACTCCTCTGGCAATTTTATCTTGCAGGAAGGCTAAGCCTCTACGGAAGCTGTTGACTCCCAGATTATCAATGGCATCTTCACTGCGAAAGCTGATATTCTTTTTCTGCGTCGTCCTCTTCCTACAACTTACACAGCAACATAGCCTTGCCCAGGAGGGTGACTCACGCATTGGCAGAACAAGCTCATTGCTTGGGAGGCTCCAGAGCAAACTATGGGAGAGTAGAGGTAATGGACCCTGCTGTGCCTCTGAAACCTGCTCCCTAGAGCAGCGCCACGCCAGGGAACTGAGTCGCTTCCCTCTGAACTTTCTTATTAAGGTACTGCACATCATCTGGCAAGATAGGTTAAGGTTTCAAGCCTTGTGGTCCTTACTCGGAACTCAACTGCCAAGTCTTCAAACTCTCCAACTCCAACTTGGGATGGTGATGTTGAATCTCAAATTGGCGCTACCATGAAAGCAATTTTAGGAGGAACTGCCGAAGGGAAGTATTCACATGGGGGTGAGAAGAATCCATAAAGGGACACTGTCAAGTGCTCTCTTAAGAATTTTGGAATTGACTGTGTGTCCTGGGAATACACTGACACACGACCATTCATCGTCGCCTGCCCACATCAGAGAAGGTTTTGTGCTCTGTGAACAAGGCCCAATTGAGATGGCTCCAATGAACAGCGGGATGCTCATACTGGGAGGATCCAACTCAACTATGTACACTCAGTAATGGTGCCTCTGGTGTGGTCGACAATGAAAAGAAACCGTTGGTGTGATCCTCCACAGCTGGACACATGGAATCTTGACTCTGCCATAGTTACGCCACTTTGGTCCTGTTTGGGAGCAAAGGGCACTCATGCTGGCAGCATTGGCAGACTGAAGAGAGAGACACTCAATTGCTGGTGACAACTGGATCACATCTTTAATTTCCAGGAGGGAGGGATAGCTTCTGCAGCTGCAGCTGAGCAATATTTGTTCGCATGTGCCTATTGTGTGTGAATATCCTTCCAAATCTGGCAATAGGCAGATGACTTTCCCCCGGCAGAAATGCATAAAGCAGACTCTACGTAATTCAGAACATAGGCAGAGGCCAATGAGGCCTCAATCTCTCTCAGGTTCCACAGCATCTAGAGCAGCATCAAGAACGATGAAACCATGGTTCCTTGGGCTCAATGAACATATAATTCTCTTCGTTTCTCCCTACTGTTGAATCTGTATTACTCTTTCTGAGGAGTACCTAAGGAACGATGACCGTTGTGTCTCCTCTCGTAAACGTGGGAAGGATTGCATATTCATGCATGTAGTCAAGTGTGCTTTGTAATATTAACTCCTATTCTTTATAACAAGTATCCATTTACAAGCAACCAACGAATCGATACAATGAGACATAATTGTCAGGAAGACTAGTGAAATGCAGCAAATTGCCCAGGAGCTTACAGCACACACAGTTTCTGAAGGAAGAGAGCGTTCAAGAGATGACCTGAAGGGATACAAGGAGGGAACACCAGGCAGCAAGATGTGCAGACTAAGTGATGTATTTGTTTGGTTTGAAGATCAGTGTGAAGATGAGCACGAGGAAGTAAGGCTGGTTAGGGTCTGACTGTCAAAGTCCTTGGTAGTCAAGACTTCTTCCCTTCTGAAATATTTCCAAGCTCGTGAGTTACTCTGCTGAACCATAGTGATTTTCTTTTTGAACTTTCTATGTTATCCTAGGGTCACCTAATTCAAGCATCCTTATAATATGTAACTTGATCCCAACATGCAGAACAGCAAGGCACAACCTGCTGAGAATGACGAGAAGAGATAGCATCAAGTCCTCGTGGGGAAATGAATATGGGGAGGGGAAACATCTATCTGAATGAGAAATGTCAAGTAAACTCGAGTTAGAGAGTGAGGTCCTCATCATCTCCACTGCCAAATTGAAGAAAGCCAAGGGATCTCTGGTTCCTTTCTCTTCCTGGTTGCAATGAAGCCACGTACTACTATGGTCGTTTAGGATTTCCTGGTGGCTGCTCTTTGCACATGCTTTATTGGCATCACGCAATGAAATCTTTCTAAACGTTGAAGGGACTGAATATTCAGAGGTTTTAGTAAGGTGTCTTGTCCGATTTGTGGAAAGAAGAAGGTCATTGCACATTTGCTTCAGTTTGCGTTTTATTTTAATAGGCGTTGGGAATCAATAAGCAAAGGCTTCACCAGCCAGGAGATCAGAGAGAGAGATGAATGAAGTGTGAGAGGCAGCGTGGAGGGACATCTGACTCCAAAAGGAGCAAGGCCTGATCGGGAGTCTCAGGCGTGATTTGGATACTGCCAGTGTGTCTCTTAACAAACCACTTCTACTTTCAGAGCTCTAGTCAGTTCTCTGAAACCTTCCTTTCACAGAAAGTAATAACCTGCCCTGGACAAGGGAATGAATTGCACCCAGTCGCTTACAAGTCTAATCTCTAGCACTAAAAGGAATTGTGGCATACTCACTTGCCCCATAGGATGTCATCTGCAGAACAAGCTCGTTTCAATGAAATTGATCTTCTTGGGTTTTCTGAATGCAAGCAACAGAAGAGAAACGTTATTTCCAAGAGAACATCCTGTGTAAATTTAACTCCTTACAGGACACATGAATTCTGAATTAAATTCATAGACAAATAATCGGGTCTGATGAAGTGCCAGGATTCGTTTTCCCTCGGAAATGACAAAATCAATCTGATGATCTGAAAAGAGAGAGGGAACAAAACCTATCTCCTCATGTGGAAACCACTAACAAGGCCCATTTCAAAAGAGGTGGGAAAAGAGTTCTCCCCTTGAAAACATACTGCAAGGCGAAGTCCAAAACATGGGATCTGAATCACTAAGTAACTCTTAGGCCAAGAAACCCGACAGCAAGTTCTGCAGAGAATACAGCAGCAGTTCTGTGCAGTTCACTGAAAAAGGGTCAGTTGCCTCAGACGTAGACAAGAATATGGTTGCAGGCAGTGAAATGCACATGAATGAAAAGACTGGCAGCACTTCTATAGAGGAGGAAGAGATAAGTGCATATGCCCCAGGTCAACGATTTCTGTTGAAACACAATCAACTTCCACATTGAAACCTGAATATGACACCATGATCATCATTTCTGGAGTTTGTAAGGACAGCATTATTAATGAATTAATATTATTACTGTTAATTCATATAAGCCGAATTGTTTCCCTTGTTAAATACTTGAAAAGGCAAATAGGAAATGACAGTTATCCCGCAGAGGACCTCTTTATGACAATGGTCAGTGCTTGTGGAATACGTCACAGCCATTAAGGGTGAAAACAAAGTAGCTGTCCCAAAAGACCTGCTTGATTGTAGGCTGCATGAGAGGAGCAATGAGCATGAATTTTGCCAGCGCATGCTTTGACATTGATTATTTCTTATCTATTGTAATAAAGAGTGGAATGTAACAACTTGAGAAAAGAAGCGACCCACGCCAAATTCATAATGTGAACTGCAGAGGCTTCTCCATGAGCTTCTTTACCTTGTGTTTTTGGAGGGAGCAGTGGTTCCCCGTGCGTTTCAGGGACGGGTTTTGCTTTTGGAATCACAGCCGTGCGTGCGTTCTCAGAACCACTTCCAGCTCCAGCTCCTTCTTCACTTTGGACTAGACTCATTCTAGAGCTTGTGGATCGTGAGAGGCTTTTAGTCCCTGACAGTGACTGGACAGGATGATTCAAGTTCTCAGTGACATCTTAGGACGTCTGTAGCTGTCCTTTTTCCGACAACTGATGGTAGATTCATCTGAAAAGGAAAGAGCGGAGCTAAATTGTGTATCACTTCTATCCACCTGACAGATGACATAAATTTCTCACGAGATGGAACTCAAATGCCTCCCGAAGGTTAGGACTTGGTCTTGTTAATTTACACATCATCAATTTTATCTCTTGTGTCACGTGCAAAAAAATCATTCCGGCAAAGGTTTCTTTCTTTGTTTCAACCAATCGTCTCTTCCTTGGATATCCAGCTCTTACTTCCTCATGAAGATTTATCTCCATGGGTAGTCCCAAAGAATTACTTAGTAAGATGCTGGAGGAAAGACTTTTCTCTTGAGATATCCTTTTAAAAATACCGCCGACATTGGACTTCTTCAATTCTTCTTTTGTCTTAGGAAATAGGTTCTTCACCAACAAGGTGCAACCTGTGCTTCACCAACAGCGAAATATCAGGTGAGAAAACTCCCTTTTAGTAGTGGACGTTGGCACGCTCTCTGCCTCATTTAGTCTTACAGAGTGTCCCAGAGCACAAAGAGGTGAAGCAATTTGCTGAGGATCACCTAGCCAGGCTGTGTCAGAGATGACACTTCAATCTCTCTCTCTGTGACTTTGAGGAGAGCTCTCTATCCACCATGTTCAAACACTTTCTCACAGAAAATACTCACAGTTACCATCCGTTCACGGACATTATTTTCTGTAACGACCTCCCATTTGTTCCATGTTTAGTCGCAATAATATTGCAGCATTTCAACTACTTTAGTCACATGGCAAGACTGCTTTAATACACTAATTTAACTCGCTATAGATTAAACTTTTAGCTTTCAATACCCACAATCAATTCTGCATGAAAATCACAGTGTATTGAGCTTAAGCATTTCCTTTGAAAATATGAGAAGACGACTTCTATAGTAGCACACAAAAGTGCAACTAGAGGACTATGACTTAAGTAAGTGGTCCAAGCAGCAGAGGAGGGAATCCACATTTACTTTCTTTGGCTTTCAAGTTTCTCTGACACTTCGTTCAAACATGGCCTTCCTTCGACTTATTATTCCCCAAGTTCCTTCCTCCTTCATACTCTCTCAGTGCTAGAGGTACTCATATTCACTCCTCTCGCAATTTTATGTTGCAGGAAGGCTAAGCCTCTGTGGAAGCTGTTGACTCCCAAATTATCAATGGCATCTTCACTGCCAAGGGATCGCTGGTTCCTTTCTCTTCCTGCTTCCAAGGAAGCCACGTACTACTGTGGTCGTTTAGGACTTCCTGATGGCTGCTCTTTGCTCATAATTTTTTGGCCTCACGCAATGAAATCTTTCTAATCGTTCAAGGGTCTGAAAATTCAGAGGTTTTAGTAAGGAGACTTGTACAATTTTGGGAAAGAAGAACGTCATTGAACATTTTCTTCGGCTTGCATTTTCTTTCGTTGACATAGGGAATCCATAGGCAAAGACTTCAGCAGCCAGGAAATTAGAGAGAGAGACGAATGAAGTTTGAGAGGCAGTGTGGAGGGACATCTGACTCCGAAACGAGCAAGGCTTGATGGGGAGTCTCAGCCGTGCTTTGAATATTGCTGGGGTGACTCTTCACAAATCAGTTCTGCTTTCAGTGCTCTCGTCAGTTCTCTGAAACCTTCCTTTCACAGAAAGTACTAACCTGCCCTGGTCAAGGGAAGGAATTGCTCGCAGTGGCTTACAAGTCTAATCTCTGGCACTAAAAGGAACTGTGGCTTATGGACTTGCACCATAGCATGTCATCTGCAGCACAAGCTCTTTTGAATGAAAGGGATCTTATTGGGTTTTCTCAGTGTAACCACCAGGATACAAACGTATTTACAAGAGAACGTCATTTCTCAATTGAACTCATTACAGGACACATGAATTCTGAACGAAATTCACAGACAAAGAATCAGGTCTGAGGAAGTGCCAGGATTATTTTTCCTTCGGAAATGACAAAAAGCAATCTGATGATCTCAGAAGAGAGAGGGAACAAAACCTAAGTCTTAAAATGGAAACCACTAAGAAGGACCATCTCAAAAGAAGTAGGAAAAAAGTCTTCTTCCTTGATGTCATATTGCAAGGCGAAGTCAAAAACATGCGATCTGAATCACTAAGTAACTCTCTCAGCTACTCGGATTAGGCCAAGAAACACGACAGCAAGTGATGCAGAGAATACACCAGCACTTCATGTGGAATTCACTGTAAAAGTGTCAGTTGCCTCAGACGTAGACAAGAATATGGTTGCATGCAGTGAAATGCACAAGAATAAAAAGACTGACAGAACTTCTCTAGATGAGGAGGAGATAAGTGCATATGCCCCAGGTCAACAACTTGTATTGGAACACAATCAACTGAAACATTGAAACCTGAATAGGACACGATGATCATCATTTCTGCAGTTTGTAAGGACAGCATTACAAAGATATTCCCTGGTAGGACAAATGTACTCCATTCTATCTAATTTCATAGCAGCAATTACTGCGATTCTGTACTTAGAGTTTCTATTCCTTAGTGTTGGACACGAGTTGTCCTGATTAAAGTTCAAAATATCTGTACCACGCTAAACCTACCCCAATCAACCCTCTCTCACTCAACACAAAGTCAAGGACAAGTCATGTGGTCATTTCTCTGATGCCATGGGGGTCTTTGGCAAGGAAGGAAAAACACAACCCCATTATACGATAAATAACGAAAACACTTGGCTTAAGGAATTGAGACTATGCAGGGAGACACAGGGATCATTTCAAACAAACCTGGAAGCTATTGCTGGCAACTGACCTTTTTCTTGGGTGCCCTATACAGCAGGTGGGCACTCGTCCGTCCCTGGGGAAGCTTTACGGTTGAATACACAAACAAGAATGCTCTGTGTGTGTGTGTGTGTGTCTGTGTGTGTGTCTGTGTCTGTCTGTGTCTGTGTCTGTGTGGGTATCTGCACGTGTGGGAAGAATGTGGGCTTTCCTCTTCCAAATGTCATTACGGCTTGGACCTCACATCTAATTTGGATCTGGGAGTTCCACACTGTGACTGTCTTGACTGAGGCAGCGTGCTTGCCCGCCGTTTCCCTAACACGCTTAATCAACGGTGATTAGGGAATGTTGTAGGAAGCAGTCCTTCCATGGCCAGCAACTCGCTTTGAAAACATTGCACTACAATAACGTTAGGGGATTAAGCACTCTCTTGGGTCTCCCTGTAACAACAGATCAACAGTGAAGAAACGCAAGCACCCATCTCTATGCAAGTATTTATCAGTCTTGCACTCAACACACTAGATGTTTTAATTATCTAGGAAAAGGCAAATTGATTAACATGAAGCTTTGGGGAAGAGAACCGTCAAAATCCAAAACGGGAGAACAACTCTCTCAGATGGACATTTGGGGTGAATATTCATTCCTAGAAGTCGAATTCTTTAGCTTGTTGAATACTTCAGAAGGCAAGGAAGAAATCGCGGTTATCCCGGAGAAGACTTCTTTATGACAGTGGTCAGTGCTTGTGGAATATGTCCTCCTGATCAAGGGCGAAAACAAAATCCCTGTCCCAAAAGACCTGCTGGATTGTAGGCTGCATGAGACGAGCAATAAGCATGAATTTTGCCATCGCGTGATTTGTCATTGATTCTTTCTTATCTGTTGCAATAAAGACTGCAATGTGACAACTTGAGAAAAGCAGCGACCCATGCAAAATTCATCATGCCAGCTGCAGAGGATTCTCCATGAGCTGCTTTACCTTCAGTTTGTGGAGGGAGTTGTCGTTCACCGTGCCTCTGAGGGACCGGTTTGGCTTGTGGAATCGCAGCCGCGTATGCGTTCTCAGGGCCACTTCCAGCTCCAGCTCCTTCTTCCCGTTGGTCAGGACTCGTTCTAGCGCGTGTCGATCGTGATAGGCTTTTGGTCACTGGCAGTGACTGGACAGGATGAGTCAAGTTCACGGTCACATCTTTAGAACGTGTGTAACTGTCCTTTTTCCCAGAACTGATGGTCGATTCGTCTGAAAAGGAAATAGTGGAGCTAAATTGTATATCACTTTTATCCACCTGACATATGATTGAAATGTCTCATGACATGTGACTCAAATGACTACCCAACTTTATGACTTGATCTTGTGAGTGTACACATCATCTATTTTATCTCATGTGTCATGTGTGGAAAAATAATCCCACCAACGGTTTCTTTCTTTGTTACAGCCAATCGTCTCTTTCTCGGATATCCACCTCTTACTTCCTCATGAAGATTTATCTCCATGAGTAGTCCCAAAGAATTACTTAGTAAGATGCTGGAGGAAAGACTTTTCTCTTGAGATACCCTTTTAAAAATACCGCCCACCTTGGACTCTTCCAATTCTTCTTTTGTCTTAGGAAATAGGTTCTTCACTAACAAGGTGCAACCTGTGCTTCACTAACAGCGAAATATCAGGTGAGAAAACTCCCCTTTAGTGGTGGAAGTTGGCATGCTCTCTGCCTCATATAGTGTTACACAGTGTCCCAGGGCACAAAGACGTGAAGCAACTCGCCGAGTATCACCTAGCCACGCTGTGTCAGAGATGATATTTCAATCTATGTCTCTGTGACTTTGAGGAGAGCTCTCTATCCACCATGTTGAAACACTTTCCCACGTAAAATACTCACAGCTACCATCCGTTCACTGACATTATTTTCTGTAACGACCTCCCATTTGCTCTATGTTTAGTCGCAATAATCTTGTCACATTCCAGCTACTTTAGTCACATGACAAGACTGCTTTTAATTCACTCATTTAACTTGCTATAGATTAAACTTTTCACTTTCAATACCCACAATCAATTCAGCATCAAAATCGCAGTTTACTGAGCTTAAGCGTTTCCTTTGAAAATATGAGAAGACGACTTCTATAGTAGCACACAAAAGGGCAACTCGAGGACTATGATGGAAGAAAGTGGTCCAAGCAGCAGAGGAGGGAATCCACATTTACTTTCTTTGGCTTTCAACTTTCTCTGACACTTCCTTCAATCATGGCATTGCTTCAAGTTATTATTCCCCAATTTCCTTCCTCCTTTATATTCTTCCAGTGCTAGAGGCATTTCCATAAACTCCTATGGCAATTTTATCTTGCAACAAGCCTAAGACTCTACGGAAACTGTTGACTCCCAGATTATCAATGGCATCTTCACTGCGAAAGCTGACAGTCTTTTTCTCTGTCTTCCTCTTTCTGCAACTTACACAGCAACATAGTCTTGCAAAGGAGGTTGTCCCACGCATTGGCAGAACAAGCTCACTGCTTGGCAGGCTCCAGAGGACCCTATGGGAGAGAAGAGATAATGGACCCCGGTGTGCCTCTGAAACCTGGTCACTAGACCAGCGCCATGCCAGGGAACTGAGTCGCTTCCATCTGAATTTTCTTATTAAGGTACTGAAGATCATCTGGCAAGGTAGGTTAAGGTTCCAGGCCTTGTAGTCCTTACTCGGAACTCAACCGCCAAGTCTTCAAACTCTCCAACTCCAACTTGGGATGGTGATGTTGAATCTCAAGTTTGCGCTGCCAGAAAAGCCATTTTATCATGAACTCCCGAAGGGAAGTATTCGCATGGGGGTTCGAAGTATCCATAAAGGGACACTCTCAAGTGCTCTCTTGAGAATTTGGGAATTGACTGTGTGTCCTGGGATACACTGACACACGAGCATTCATCGTTGCCTGCCCACATCAGAGAAGGTTTTGTGCTCTGTGAACAAAGCACAATTGATACAGCTGCTAGGAACAGCGGGATGCTCATATTCGGAGTACCGAACTCAACTATGCACACTCTGTAATCGTGCCTGTGTGTGGTAGACAATCCAAAGGAACCGTTGGTGTGATCCTCCACAGTCGGACATGTGGAATCTTGACTCTGGCGTAGTTACGCCACTTTGGTCCTCTTTGGGAGGAAAGGACACGCACGCTGGCAGCCTTGGCAGACTGAAGAGAGAGACACTCAGTTTCTGGTGACAACTGGATCCCATCTTGAATTTCCAGGAGAGAGGGATAGCTTCTGCAGCTACAGCTGAGCAATAGTTGTTCGCATGTGCCTATTCTGTGTGGATATCATTCCAAACCTGGCCATAGGCACATGACTTTCCCCCGGCAGAAATGAATAAAGCAGACTATACGGAACTCAGAACATAGGCAGAGAGCAATGGGGGCTCAATCTCTCTCACGTTCCACAACATCCACAGCAGCATCCAGAACAATGAAATCATGGTTCCTTGGGCTCAATGAACATAGAATTCGTTTCGTTTCTGCCTACTGTTTAATCTCTATTTCTTTTTCTCAGGCGTTCCTAAAGAACAAGGACCCTTTTGTCTCCTTTCGTAAACTTGGGAAGGATTGCATATTCATGCGTGTAGTCATGTGTGCTCTGTAATATTAATTCACATGCTTTATAACAAGGATCCATTCCAAAGCAACCAACAAATCGGTATAATGAGACATAATTGTCAGGAAGACTAAGAAAATCAAGGAAATAGTCCCGGAGCTTACACCACGCACAGTTTCTGAAGGAAGAGAGAGTTCAAGAGATGACCTGAAGGGATACAAATAGGGAACACCGGGCAGCAAGTTGTACAGACTAACTGAGGTTAAGATCCTATAACAGGATCATTGATTATACGTGTCTGCACCTTCTCTCTGGGCCCTTTCTTTAAACCCTTCAGACTTGAGCTCAGCGTGTGGAGTGCAGAACAGCACAATGCAGCAGTGACAGGACCAGGAACAGGCTTCAAGGCACCACCGCTAGCAGTTCCCAGATTGCTCAACCCACAAATGCCACAGACAGCTTTAAAGATCAGAAGGAGGTCTCCTTCAGCCAGGAGAGGCGAGGGGAATCTGGACCTCCAGCAGCAGGCACTGCAGCTGCAACTTTTGGAGACTTCTGCCTAGAGCCCCTGGGGGCATTAAGCCACTGATCTGATTCTCAGCTGTGAGCTCCACCCATGGATGAGAAGGAGCACTGGCAGTGGAAATGGGGGTGCTTGTGGTGAGGAAATTTTATTTACAGGTTCTACGCAGAAAAGTTTTTGATTGCTCCCAGACCAGTGTGCAGGTCAGGAAGGGAGTAAACTCCTCTACCTTCATTGTGCCACTTTGGAGGAACTGAGAATTTACAGGTCCGCAGAAGATGCTCTCTTCTTGACAAAGGACTCACAAGTCAAATAACTGGCTGGGAAAATGCCCAGAAAAGGGAGAAAAAGAAGACAATAGAAGGTTACTTTCTTGGTGAACAAGTATTTTCTTCATTCTGTTAGGATGAGGAATAACAAAGCATTACCTCAGAGGAAGTCAAGGCTTCTGTGTCGAAAACCTCCAAAATAAATATGCAATGGTCTCAGACCATGGAAGAGCTCAAAAATGATTTTGAAAATCAAGGAAAAGTGGTGGAAGGAAAATTGGGAAGAGAAATGAGAGGTATGCAAGAAAATCATGAGAAGCGAATCAACAACTTGTTATAGGAGACCCAAAGAAATGCTGAAGAAAGTAACACCTTTGATTTTCCGATTCCAGGAGTCAAGATGGCAGAGTGATTGGTAATTGATATTTCCTTCGTCTTGATGACCTTGACCAGAACAGAGATTATTTCCCTGGAAAAAACCCTGGAACAGTGGGAGCAGCAGAAGGGGTAAACACACTCGCAGCACAAGAGGCTAGAAAGATCGCTAAGAAGGGTTCCTCATGCTGTGGCCCAAAGGCGATCAGTGCAGGATCAGAGCTGTCCCAGATAGTCCCACTCCAACAAACTGGGTGAAGTTCCTGAATCCCAGGGAGGTGAAGTCAGCAACTGCCAACGCCAGGACCACAGACATGCCTCAGCACCCCAGTGGAATCAGGAAGACATGAGCACAGAAAGCTGACCTTGCCTATGCTCTAGCTGAGCAGAGGAGCTGTCTGCATCCAGATCAACCCTCCCCCACAACTGACGAGCTTCTTCCAGGGTAATTGTGGGGAAACCCAAAAAGTCCTAACTGGCCTCCACTGTCAAACACTAGCCAGCTCAGCACCAGGTAAACGGCAGTATTTAATTTCTAGCTGAAAGCACCAGAGGCCACAACACACAAAGTCTCAAATTTTAGGCACAAGAATTATGGGACAGAGCTCCCTATGCCACAGATGCAGAGAATTACCTTAAAAGTCAGGAAAAGGGTTATTATCATGAGTAAAAAGCAACACAGAAAAGAAAAGACCACAGAATCTTTCTATGGGGACAAGAACTAAAGCATAAATACCAAACAGGTCAGCAGTGAGAGTGTACTCCCATCTGAAATTTCAGAAGGTAATATGAACTGGTGGAAAAAACAAAGAGCCTTCTTGAAAGAGCTCTGCAAGAATTTTAAAACCCAAATTATAGAAATAGAAGAAAAACTGACCAATGATTTTGAAAATATAGAAAAGAGTGCACTGAAGAGAACAGCTCTCAATAAAGGAAAATTGGACAAATGGAAAAGGAAGTACAAAACCTAACTGGTGAAAATAACTCCTTAAAAAGAACAATTGAGCAGATGGAAAAGGAGATTCCAAAGTTAACTGAAGAAAACAATTTGACAAAAAATAGAATGGGCCAAGTAGAAGCTAGTGAATCTAGGAGGCATCAAGAATCAGTCAAACAGAATCTAAAGAATCAAAAGACAGAAGAAAATGTAAAAAAAATGTAACTGGAAGAACAGCTGACCTTGAAAACAGATTCACGAGAGAAAATTTAAGGATTATTGGTATACCAGAAAGTCATGATGAAAAAAGAGGCTGGACAACATCATCCATGAAATCACCAAGGAAAATTGCCCAGAAGTTCTAGATACGGAGGGCAAAACAGTCATTGAAAGAATCCACCATTCACCTGCTGAAAGGGACCCCAAACTATAAACACCAAGGAATATCATTGCCAAATTCCGAAATTATCAAGTGAAGGAGAAAATACTGCAGGCAGGCAGAAGGAAACAATTGAAATATCGAGGAGCTACAGTCTGGATCACACAGGACTTGGCAGCTTCTACATTAAAAGTTTGAAGAAATTGCAATATGATATTGCATAAGGCAAAGTAGCTGGGACTACAACTAAGGATTAATTAGCCAGCAGAGCTGAGCATGTTATTTCAGGAAAGGAGAAGGATACTCAATTAAATAAGGAATTTCCAGGTCTTCCTGATGAAAAGGTCAGAATTCAACAGAAAATTTCATCTGCAAACGCAGATCTCAAGAGCAGCATAAAAAGGTGAAGAGGGGAAAAAACTTGTTACATGGCATTGGTAAACTGTTTACATCCCTATAAGGGAACATGATATTTGTTAATCTTGAGAATTGCATATTTATTATGAAAAGTAAAAAGGATATACGTAGATAGAGGGAGGGGATATAACTTTAATTATGTGATGATAACAAATGTGATTTAAGGGTGTTAAGGGATGGTAATTTGAGATGTGAAAAAGAAGAGGCAGAAAAAATAAATTCTTTCACAAAAAGAGGCACAATAATATATTCGAGTAGAGGGAAAGAAGGGAGGAGATGAGTATTGTTTGAAAGGTATTCTCATCTTATTGGATTCAAGGAGAGTACAATAAAGTCAGTAAATGTAGAAATACAACTGGCTCTATAAGAAATAGGAAAGGAAAGGGGAAAGAAAGGCGAGGGGAGGCTAAAAGAGAGGGAAGAAATATAAGGGAAAAGGGGATTAAAAGGGAGGGAGGCTGAAAGAAGGGAGGAGAGAACGAGGGAGGCAGCAGCCAAAAATTAAAACTCTTGGGGAAGGGAGAAGGGAGAAGTAAAAGAATAAATGAGGGGAAAAGGGATGGAGGTAAAGACAGAAATAATAATCATAACTGTGAATGTGAATTGGATAAACTCTCCCAGAAAACGGAGATGGATAGCAGAATGGATTAGAGACCGTAATCTAACAAAATGTTGTTCACAAGAAACACATTTGAAAAGGGGAGGTACACACAAAGTAAAGATAAAAGGTTGGAACAGAATTTATTGTGCTTCAGCTGATGGAAAAAAAAGCAGGAGTAGCAATCTTAATCTCAGACAAAGCAAAAGCAGAAATCTATCTAATCAAAAGAGATAAGGAAAGAAACTATATTCTACTAAAAGGCACCATAGACAATGCAGAAATTTCATTATTAAACATAAGTGCTCCGAATGATATAGAGAAGTGCTCCAAATTCTTAGAGAAGTTAAGGGAGTTACAGGAAGAAAGAGAGCAAAACTATACTATTGGGAGACCTCAGCCTCCTACTCTCTGAACTTGATAAATCTAACCGCAAAACAAACAAAAAGAAGTTAAGGAGGTGAAGGTGAATATAACTCTGGATAAGGCAGATATGATAAATACGTGGAGAAAATTGGATGGAGATAGAAAGGAATACACCTTTTCTCAGAGCTACATGGGACGTATATAAAAATTGACCATGTACTAGGCCACAAAAATCTCACAGTCCAGTGCACAATGGAAGAGATTGTCAATGTATCCTTCTCAGATCATAATGCAATAAAAATAATATGTATTCAAAGGTCATGGAAATATAAACCAAAAACTAATTGGAAACTGAACAACCTAATCTTTAAGAATGAGTGAGTTAAACAACAAATAATAGAAACAATTAACAACTTCATTCAAGGGAATGACAAGAATGAGACAACCTACTAAATTTTATGGGATATTGTATAAGCAGTTCTTGGGGGAAGTTTTATATGTTTGAATGCCTCCATGAATAAAATAGAGAAAGAGGAGATCAATAAATTGAGTATGGAGCTGAAAAAGCTCGAAAAAGAACAAATTGACAATCCCCAAGTAAATATCAAACTAGAAACTCTGAAAACCAAAGAAGAGATTAACAAAACTGAAATTAAGAAAACGATTGAACTAATAAATAAAAATCAGTATAGCTTTTAGTGAAAAAACAAAACAAAACAAAACCAATAAAATTGATAAACTTTTGATCAATTTGATAAAAAAAGAGGAAAGCCACATTACCAATTTCCAAAATGAAAAGGGTGGGGGGGAGGAACCAAGATGGCAGAGTAGAAAGACATACATGTGCTAGCTCCGAAGCCACAGCCCGTAAAATACCTGTAAAGAAGAACTCCCAACAAATTCTGGAGCAGCAGAAGCCACAGAACAAAGGAGTGGAGGAGATTTCTGTTCCACAAAGACCTGAAAAACTGACCCGAAAGGAACGTCACACACTGGACCCAGAGCAGAGCCCAGCCCTGCCTCGGCTGCGAGGCAGCGAGAGGAGCTGATCCGAGCAGGCTTCAGGGACGGCATCTCTAGCAGCCACCCAGGTCCCTCCACCCACGGGTGCTAAAGGTCAGTGAGAGAGTCTCTTTGGCTCACCGAGAGGAAAGCAGGGTGTCCCCATCACTCAGGCACCCTCGGGAGGCAGCAGCAGAGGCAGCAGCAGACAGGGGCTCTAAAAGCAGGCAGGAGCTTAGATCCATTGTGGAAGGTCTCCATGTAAACCCCCTGAGGGAACTGAGCCTCATGAGGCGGCCCTGCCCCCACCTGAGCACCTGAACTTAATCTCACACTGAATAGCAGCCCTGCCCCCTCCCAAAGCCCTGAGGCTGGGAAGCAGCATTTGAATCTGAGACACTAAGCGCTGGCTGGGGGGACCTGGAGGCGATGTAGGTATGGAGAGGACACTCAAAAGTCAAGTCACTGGCTGGGAAAATGCCCAGAAAAGGGGAAAAAAAGACCATATAAGGTTACTTTCTTGGTGAACAGTTATCTCCTCCAATCCTTTCTGATGAGGAAGAACAAGGCTTACCATCAGGGAAAGACACAGAAGTCGTCAAGGCTTCTGGATCCCAAACATCCAGAATAAATATTCAATGGGCTCAGGCCATGGAAAAGCTCAAAAAGGATTTTGAAAATCAAGTTAGAGAGCTGGAGGAAAAACTGGGAAGAGAAATGAGAGAGATGCAAGAAAATCATGAAAAGCAGGTCCACACCTTGCTAAAGGAGACCCAAAAAATGCTGAAGAAGATAACATCTTGAAAAATAGGTTAACTCAATTGGCAAAAGAGGTTCAAGAAGCCAATGAGGAGAAGAATGTTTTAAAAAGCAGAATTAGCCAAATGGAAAAGAAGGTTCAAAAGCTCACTGAAGAAAATAGTTCGTTCAAAATTAGAATGGAACAAAAGGAGGCTAATGACTTTATGAGAAACCAAGAAATCACAAAACAAAACCCAAATAATGAAAAAATGGAAGACAATGTGAAATATCTCATTGGAAAAACAACTGACCTGGACAATAGAGCCAGGAGAGACAATTTAAAAATTATGGGACTACCAGAAAGCCATGATCAAAAAAAGGCCTAGACATCATCTTTCATGAAATTATCAAAGAAAACTGCCCTGAGATTCTAGAACTAGAGGGCAAAATAAGTATTCAAGGAATCCACCAATCACCGCTTGAAAGAGATCCAAAAAGAAAAACTCCTAGGAACACAATGGCCAAATTCAAGAGTTCCCTGGTGAAGGAGAAAATATTACGAGCAGCTAGAAAGAAACAATTCAAGTATTGTGGAAATACAATCAGGTTGACACAAGATCTAGCAGCTTCTACATTAAGGGATCGAAGGGCTTGGAATATCATATTCCAGAAGTCAAAGGAACTAGGACTAAAACCAAGAATCACCTACCCAGCAAAACTGAGTATAATACTTCAGGGAAAAAAATGGTCTTTCAATGAAATCAAGGACTTTCAAGCATTCTTGATGAAAAGACCAGAGGTGAAAAGAAAATTTCACTTTCAAACACAAGAATGAAGAGAAGCATGAAAAGGTAAACAGCAAAGAGAAGTCATAAGGGACTTACTAAAGCTGAACTCTTTACATTCCTACATGGAAAGACAATATTTGTAACTCTTGAAACTTTTCAGTATCTGGGTGGTTGGTGGGATTACTCACACACACACACAGACACACACACACATACACGCACACACAAAGACAAAGAACACAGAGTGAATTGAATAGGAGGGGATCGTATCTTAAAAAAATGAAATTAAGTGGTGAGAGAGAAATATATTGGGAGGAGAAAGGGAGAAATGGAATGGAGCAAATTCTCTCTCATAAAAAGGCAAGCAAAAGACTTTTTAGTGCAAGGATAAAGAGGGGAGGTGAGAGAAAAACATGAAGTTTAATCTCATCACATTCGACTAAAGGAAAGAATAAAATGCACATTCACTTTGGTATGAAAACCTGTCTTACAATACAGGAACGTGGGGGTGAAGGGGATAAGCAGGGTGGAGGCATGATTGAAGGGAGGGCAGTGGGAGGAGGGATCAATTTGAATTCAACACTCATGGGGAGGGACAGCATCAAAAGAGAGAATAGAAGCAATGGGGGGCAGGATAGGATGGAGGGAAATATAGTTAGTCTTACACAATACGACTGTTTTGGAAGTCATTTACAAAACTACACAGATATGGCCTATATTGAATTGCTTGCCTTCCCAAAGGGAATGGGTGGGGTGGGAGGGAGGAAGAGAAGTTGGAACTCAAAGTTTTAGGAACAACTGTCGAGTACTGTTCTTGCTAGTAGGAAATAAGAAATACAGGTAATGGGGTAGAGAAAGTTATCTGGCACTACAGGACAAAAGAGAAGATAGGGACAAGGGAAGGGAGGGATGATAGAAGAGAGGGCAGATTGGTGATAGGGGCAATTAGAATGCTCGGTGTTTTGGAGTGGGGAGAGCGGACAAATGGTGAGAAAATTTGGAACCCAAAATTTTGTGAAAATGAATGTTGAAAGTTAAATAAATAAATTTTAAAAAAATTTAAAAAATGACAAGGGTAAACTCACCTCCAGTCAGGAGGAAATTAAAACAATAATAAGAAATTACTTTGCCCAAATGTACTCCCATAAATTCAACAATCTAAACGACATGGATGATTATTTTAAAAGACACAAATTACCCAGACTAACAAAAGTGGAGACTGAATACTTAAATAACCCCTTCTCCGAAAGAAAAATTGAACAAGCCGCCAAGGAACTCCCTAGAGAAAAATCTCCAGGGCCAGAAGGTTCACAAATGAATTCCATCAAACATTTTAAGAACAATTAATTCCAATATTATACAGACTATTTAGGAAAATAGGGAAAGGAGTCCTCCCAAATTCTTTTTATGATACAATTAAAGTTTTTATACCTAAACCAGGAAGAGGCAAAACAGAGAAAGAAAAGTGCAGACCAATTTCTCTAACTAGCATAGAGGCAAAATTTTTAAATAAGATTTTAGAAAAGAGAATATTAATCACGAGAATAATATAGTATGATCAGACAGAATTTATACCAAGAATGCAGGGGTGGTTCAATATTAGGAAAACTGTTAATGTATTTGATAATATCAACAACAAAACTGACAGAAACTACATGATTATCTCAACAAGATGCAGAAAAAGCTTTTGACAAAATGCAACACCCATTCCTATTGCTAAGAATAAATGGAACTTTCCATAAAATAATAAGCAGTATCTACCTAAAACCTTCAGCAAGCATTACATGCAATAGGGATAAGCTAGATGCACTTCCAATAAGATCAGGGATGAAACAAGGATGTCCATTATCACCACTATTATTCAAGATGGTACTAGAAATGTTAGCTGTAACAATAAGACAAGAAAAACAAATTGAAGGAATTAGCGTAGGCAAAAAAGAAACTAAGATATGATGATATTCTGAGAGAATCCAAGAGAATCAAGTAAAAAACTACTTGAAATAATAAACAAGTTTGCCAAAGTTGCAAGTCACAAAATAAACCCACACAAACCTTCCACATTTGTGTATATTACTAACAAAACCCAACAGCCAGAGATAGAAAGAGAAATCCCGTTTAAATCTAGGGTAGATACTATAAAGTATTGGGGAGTCTACCTGCCAAAACAGACCCAGGAATTATATGAACACAATGACAAAACATTTTTCACACAAATAAAGTCAGATCTAAGTAAGTGGAAATACATCAGTTGCTCGTGGGTCGGCCGCACCAATATAATAAAAACGACAATATCACCTAAATTTATTTACTTATTCAGTGCCACTCCAATCAAACTATCTGATAATTATTTTGTAGTGTTGGAAAAAAATAATATCAAAATTCATCTGGAAGAAGAAAAGGTCCAGAACAGCAAGGGAACTATTGAAAAGAATTGCTAGGGAAGGTGGCCTAGCTCTACCAGATCTGAAATTGTATGATAAAAAAGCAATTATCCAAACCACTTGGTACTGGCTAAGAAAAAGAAGGGTAGGACTATGGAATAGGTCAGTTACCCAAAACCCAGTAGTCAATGAATATCAGATTGACTAACATGACAAAACAGGGTGATGATAAATGTTGGAGAAGATATGGGAGACTTGGAACATTAATTCATTGTTGGTGGAGCTGTGAGCTGATCCAGCAATTCTGGAGAGAAATTTGGAACTATGCCCAAAGGGCTACAAAAATGTACATACTCTTGGACCAAGAGATCATAAAAATGAGAAAGAATTCCACATGTACAAAAGTATTTATAGCAGGACTCTTTGTGGTGACCAAAAAGTGGAAATCAAGGGGATGCCCATCAACTGGGGAATGACTGAATAAATTATGGTATATGAATGTAATGGAATACTATTGTGCTGTAAGAAATGATGAACAGGAAGAAATCAGAAAGGCCTGGAAAGACTTCTGTTAACTGTTGGTGAGTGAAAGGAGCAGAATCAGAAGAACTTTATACACAGAAACAATCTCAGCGTGCAAGGATTTTTTCTGGAAGAGTTTCAACTTCATTGCAATGCAAGGACTTAAAAAATTCTCCATGGTCTCTTAAGGCTAAATGCCTTCCACAGCCAGAGAAAGACCTATGGAATTCGACTGAAGAATGTAGCAGATCATTTTCTTTTGTATTGACACTTTGGTTTGTTTTATGATTTCCCCCACTCGTTCTAATTCTTCTATGCAACGTGACTAAGGCGAAAATGTATTTAATAGGAATGTATGTGTAGAACTTGTATAAAATTTTATGCCAACTCGGGGAAAGATGGGGAAAGGAGGTGGGAAGGAGGGGGAGGGAGGGGGAAAAATCTAAGTTATATGGAAGTGATTGTAGAACAATGAAAACAAATAAAATAATAATAATAATAACAACAACAATAAAATAACGCCTTTAAAAATAGGCTAACTCAATTGGCAAGTGAGTTCCAAAAAGGAAATGAGAAGAAGAATGCTGTAAAAGACAGAATTAGCCAAATGAAAAAGAAGGTTCAAAAGCTGACTGAAGAAAATAGTTCTTTCAACATTAGGATGGACCACACGGAAGCTAATGATTTTTTGAGAAAACAAGAAATTTAAAAATAAAACCAAAAATTGAAAAAAAAAAGAAACTAATGAGAAATATCTTATTGGAAAAGCAAATGACCTGGAGAATAAATTCAGGAGAGAAAATTTTAAAATTATGGAACTACCTGAAAGCCATGATCAAAAAAAGAGCCTACACATCATCTTTTATGGAATTATCAAGGAAAACTGCCCTGATACTCTACAACCAGAGGGCAAAATAAATATCGAAAGAATCCTCAAATCACCTCCTGAAAGAGATCCAAAAAGAGAAACTCCTAGGACTATTGTAGCCAAATTCCAGAGTTTCCAGGTCAAAGAGAAATTGTGCAAGCAGTTAGAAAGAAACAATTCGAATATTGTGGAAATACAGTCAGGATAACACAGGATGTGGCAGCTTCTTTGCTAAGGAATCAAAGGGCTTGGAATATGATATTCCAGAAATCAAAGGACCTACGAATAAAACCAAGAATCACCTACCCAGCAAAAGTGAGTATAATAATTCAGAGAAAAAAAACGATCATTCAGTGAAATAGAGGACTTTCAAGCATTTTTGATGAAATGATAAGAACTGAATAGAAAATCTGACTTCTAACTACAAGAGTCAAGAGAAGTATGAAAAGGTTAAGAGGAAAGAGAAATCATAGAGGAGTTTCTAAACTTGAACTGTTTACATTCCTACATGGAAATATAATTTTTCTAACTCTTGAGACTGTTTTCAGTATTCAGGTAGTTGGAGGGATTATAAAGACACACACACACACAAATACACAGACACACACAGAGAGAACACAGGACGAATTGAATCAGAAGGGATGATACTTAAAAAATAATAAAATTGAGGGATAAAAGAGGAGTATATTAGGAGGAGAAAAGGAGAAATGGAATGGAGCAAATTGTCATTCACAAAGGAGGTAAGAAAAGGTTTTTTCAGTGAAGAAGGAAAGGGAGGAGGTGAAAGGGAAAAAGAGAAGTTTACTCTCTTCACATTTGGCTTAGGGAGAGAATGACATGCTCCTTCAGTTTGGTGTGAAAATATTCCTTGCACTACAGAAGGGTAGAGGAGAAGGGGACAAGCGGGTTGAGGGAGGTGATAGAAGGGAGGACAAATGGGAGAAGGGAGTAATCAGAAGCAAACACTTTAGGGGAGGAACAAGGTCAAAAGAGAGAACGGAATAAATGGGGGGGTAGGATAAGATGAAAGGAAATATAGTTAGTCTTACACAACATGACTATTATGGAGGTATTCTACAAAACTACATTTATACAGCCTATGTTGAATTGTTTGCCTTCTCAGTGGGGATGGGTGAGGAGGGAGGAAGGGAGAGAAGTGTGAATTCAAAGCATTAGGAATGAATATTGAGAATTGTTTTTGCATACAACTGAGAAATAAGAAATATAGGTAAGGGGATATAGAAATCTACCTTGCCCTACAAGAAAAGAGAGAAGAAGGGGATAAGAAAAGGGAGGGGTGTCATAGAAGGGAGGGCATCTTGAGGGAAGGGACAATCAAAATGCAAGGTGTTATGGGGTGGGGGGAGGGCAGAGATGGGGAGAAAATTCGGAACCCAAAATTTTGTGGAAATGAATGTTGAAAACTAAAAATAAATAAACTTAAAAAAAAACAAAACAACAACAACACCACACTGACTTCCAAACTGTCCAAAGATATGAATGCTCCCTTAACTGCCTGATCTAATGGTCTTTTCTCAGTCCTCATCCTACTTGACCTTTCTGAAGCCTTTTCAAACTAGAACCCTTTTCACCTTGATATTCCTAACTCCCTGTGTTTTGTAACACTACTCTTTTCTGGTTCTCCTCCTAAGTTTCGGCTTCTCTCCTCAGTCTCCCTTGCAGATTGCCATCCCCATTAACCTGACCTCCTAGAAAGCAGGGACAGCCCTCAGATTTCTTTGTATCTTTTGTGATTAGCTGGGTTCGTGGAACATAAAACGAGATTAATAAAAGCAGAAAGCATTTTTCTGCTTTGTTGCTTTTACACTCCTTATATAGTGAACATATTTCTCTAGATGGCAGGTAGGTGGCCCAGGGAATAGGAGTGCTGGGCCTTGGATCAAGGAGACACATCTTCATGGGTTCAAACCTAGCCTTACACAAATATCAGTTACGTGGCCCTGGTCAAGTCATTTAACCTTGTTTGCCTCAATTTGCTCATCTGGAAAAGGACAAGGAGAAGGAAATGGCGAACCACTCTGGTATGTATGCCAGGAAAATCTCCCGAAGGCCTTCACAGAGAGTCAGGCACAAGTGAAAGGCTGCAAACAGCATTTCACTAGAACAGGGTACCATTTGCTCCCACCACACCACTGGGAAAGCGGAAGTCAGCTGGAGGCTGGCTAAAGGAAAAGTGAAGGAGTTTCCCTTCATTAAAAATGGGTAGGCAGGAGGGGAAGGGGGTGCCAGCAGTCAGGACTTGGGATCCACTCTCCAGTAGGCAGAGCCTGACCCTGCGCTGTCCCAGATGCTGAGGGCAAGAGCTTGGCCAAGGGGTAGCCCAGACACAGGCACCTCCGTGGAGGGAGGAGGAAGGGGTGTCTGAGGCTGTTCCTGGGGGCCGTCCCTTCACTCTCCCCCACTGCCCTCTCACCTGCACTTTTCATCCACATCGTTGACTCCAGGCTTTTCGTGCAGCAGCAACTTCCACACTTTCTCCACATTCCCGAAGGCGGCAGCTTTATGGATCTTATCGAGGTCCTTGGCTTTCAAGATGTAACCAGTAGCCGGGTCGAAGGGTCGGATCCCGCTGTCCCTCCGGGAGAAGTAGGTGGGAGCTGTGCCTTCAGCCCTCCTGCCAAAGATATTTAAAATCTTCTTCATGTTGTCAGCGGGTCTCAGAGAGGGTGGGGGAATTCACGAGGAGTTCTCCCTTGGTGTCACGGACTTCTCTGGGCGTTCGCTGATTCTCCAAAGAAAACTTTTACCGCCAGAGGCGCCAAGTGAAGTGACTCCTAAGCCAGTAACAGCAAGGAATCGATCCTAGAGACGGCTGTAGCCCTAGCAACGCCTCGAGGGGGACCGAAATGCGCATGCGTTCTCCAGATGCAGGAGTCACGCGCATCGGCCCAACGGTAAAGCTAAGCCTGGGTGAGTGCACACGTGCCAGGTCAGTTAGCTCTCCGCGGGAGGGGTCCACAGCTCAAGATCACTAGGGTGGCTGAGCCCTGGGCTGGCTGCTTCCTGTGCTGGAGGTTCTGTGGAGCCTCGAGCTGTGACAGGATGCATAGAAGACGCGGGGGAGGTGATGGGGGCCATGTGAAACCTAAGGGGAGGGTGGGGCATGTGGATTGGGAGGACCTGGGTTCGAATGTCGAATCCCGGACCCGCTCTGTTGTTTCCCTTTGTGAAGTCGGGTAAAGCACTTCCTCTCTGAGCCTCAGTTTCTTCTTCTGTACAGGGAAGACTTGGGTCTCGATATCTTCCCAAGTGTCTGCCAGCCATGAATAATTCTGTGAAGCCCAGACTGAAAACCAGCACCATGTTGGTGCTCTGATGTCTGATGGATACCCTGGGGCAAACGCAGTCTAGGTTCCTCTCTCCTCTGATTCTTCCTTCAGGAGGACAGGGCAATGATTCCTCTGGGACAGGGAGCCTGGCACAGGGAGGGTGGAGCTGGCCTTAGCCAGGCAACCCTGGGTTCGAGCCCAGCCTGAGCAGAATTACAGTTGCCCTATTGATGCTGTTATTAGGGTGGGGCCTGAGGGAGTTACAGCAGTTCTTTGGAAAAAGATATCTCAGGTTCAGCTGATTATATGTAAGGCTAGAGAACAGAATGAGACTATTTTTTTTTTTAACATGGCCAAAGCAGAAATTTATTTTGCTTGACTTGACAAGCGTATCAGTGGAGTTTTGATGTTCTTTCTTTCTCAGTGAGGAGTAGGGCAATTGGATGAGAAAAGGTAGATTTCTTTTTGAAAAAAAAAATGATAAAACAAAATTTTAAAAATATACCTATTACATACCTACATGATAGTGATAGATTATTGCACAGGAAAAAATGATGAGAAACAGGAGGCCCCAGTAGAGAGCAGGCCAGCCTGTAGGTCAAGAAAATGAGAGTTCAGGTTCTACCCTGCCATATTCAAACTGTGGAACCCTTGGAATGCCATTTAACCTTTCAGGGATCTGAGGCAGCTCTCCTATAAGCCTCTAAGGATAGAGATAAGTTGTTTATCTACACAAGTGGAAGGAGTTAACACTGTTGGAATTGCTAGTAAAATGACAGGTCTGAAAAAAAGAAAAAGAAAAAAGAGGAATTGTACATAACAGGTATTCAGAGAAAGGTGGGAAAATGTATGTGGACTAATAGAATTAAATGAACATAACCAGGAGAACAGCACAAAACAGGAAAATCACAATGGAAATGAAGCGCGCAAAGACAGTCACATTGTAATTGTGATGACTAAGCTTTGAGATTAGCCCAAGAGAATTAGGAAATGAAGCTTGCCTACCCACTCTGTGGAGATGGGGAACTGTGGGAGCAGAATGTCACACAGGTAGTAAATGTCTGAGGCCATGTGAACTAAGGGCTTCCTGACTCCTAAGGCTCTACCCCCTGACCACATTGTTGCCTCTTAGACTAAATGGGTTAAGCGACTTTCTCAAGGTCACACAGTAAATATCTGAGGCCATTTGAACTCGGGTCTTCCTGCCTCCAAACCCAGCATTCTATCCACTGAACCATCTAGCTGCTCCCCCTTGCTGAAGTTAGTAAATGACTATTCCTGTCTTCACAAGGGAATCCTGTGATGACAGCAAAGATGCATCCATGATCAAGAGCTTGGTACCCAGACCAGACTTTCCGCATGCTACCATTTGCGTGAAGGACAAGACTGCTACCCTGAAGGTGGAACAATTTTTGTTTTCAGTCTCAAGAGAGGTACCTACTGAATGCCCAAGAGTGCCTTTGCTGTATCTCTGGAGATGCAGGCGTGGCATCTACTAGGACCACATCACTCTAAACAGTGGAGATATATACATACATACATACATACATATATATATATATATGTATATATATATAAAGAAATACATATACATATGTGTGTGTGTGTGTGCGTGTGTGTGTGTGTGTTGCTGGACTCAAGATCACAGCCTCGCTTGAGAGGCAGGCTGATCTTACTTCCAACCCCTCCTAAAGGGATCCTTCTCCAAAGCCCTCTCTTAACTCCCCATCTTTTCCCTCCTTCCTTCCTGGAAAGTGGCTCCTCACTGTTCAGCCCCAAAACCTCTATCCACTGCCAGGGAGCCCTGTTTAAAAGCAAAACTCCAACTCCAGCACCAGAGTGAAGCCTCTGCACTTTTTATTCCTAGACCTACTCAGCTCTGGTCCTTTGTATACTGCACCCTGAGGTCTATGAAGGTCTTTCCATCTGACTCACAATGGAAAGATCCTCTGTTTTTTGTCTTCAAATATAAGCTCCTTGAGGACAGCCTTACTTTTCTAAATACATTCCCAGTTCATTTCATAAACGTCTAATAAATGCTTTCCCATTCATTGTTTATTCCTCATTCATACGAAGTAAACAGAACCAGGAGAATCCAGACTGTGACTGCAATAGTGGCAAGGAAAAGAAGACACTTTCTTAGGGAACAGAGGAAAAAGGAAGCAGAGTTTGAATTAAAATGGCTAATGTTTGTCCAGGGAAACAGATCATCAAAAAGGCTTGCATCCTCTCTACTTGTAATCACTCAAACGTGTTGGAATGCTCTCAGGTCCTGTTGAAGAGAGAGTCACTGAGACTTTCTCTGTAGCCCTTGGGAGCATTATTGAAGCCAAAGCGGTGGGCCTGAGATTTAGCAAGGAGCTAAACACAGGCCATGGTATAGGAAAAGGACCAGATTTACGTGGGATGATTTTAGGGTTTCCTTGTGGGGGTTGGAGATCTAGGGTAAGTCTTGCAAGATAAAGGCACAGGGTGAGGAATGTAAAGGACACATAATAATGAAATCCCATTCCCCAGGAAGAGGGTTGGGAACAGGGAAATTTATGTTCCCCCAGGATGAGGGGTGGGAACAGGGAATCTGATGGTTCAGGATAAGGGGAAGTTGTGGTAAAAGGAAACTTCAGGGCACCAAGGGATTCACAAAGTCACAAAGAATATTGGGTAAAATACCTGCACAGTAGGTACCAAAATCTTTAAAAATTGACCACTCCCTAATCACTCCCCAAAATACCTAGTTAGCATATTTGGCACACATCTTACTATACAATGATTTATATAAAGTTTTTCTATAACTCTTTTACATGACAAGTTCCCTAAGAACTCTTGCCCGCTGAAAAGCATAATAATAATCAACTTTTTTGCCTACTTGATTTAAGACTGCTTGAATCCAGCGAATTCTTTCCAGACTAGTTGACAGGGACCTCTAGCGGTTCCTATACCTTTCTTGACCCTCATCATATTTTTGGCGACTCCTCCAGGGCATAGTCAGACATCTCAAGTCTTCTCCAAGTCAAGGGGAGCTGTCTTTTCCCTTAAGCTTCCTAAGCTTTCCCCTCTCCTTGCCCTATAGTTGAGGTTCACCCCATCCGCACTTACGAAGTCTTACCGGGGTTCAGGCAGAGCCTCCAATGGGCTCTGGCATTCTCCCGTGAAACAAGAGATGCCTTGTGAGGTTCAGTGCACTTTCTCTCCCTTGGGACGCCTGGAGACGATTGACTGTCGGCACTGTTGGTACTCTTTCTCCCTTTTGCCTATCCTCCTAAAGCTTACGTGCAGAAAAGATGCACCAATCTCCTCCTATACCTCGAGATTTCTCTCTAGGCACTCTTGGAAAAAACTTGGTCTTCAAGACCTCAACAAAAAGTGTCTTATGTTCTTTTGCAGCACTGCCTGGCCTCAATACATTCTGGAGGATCAGAAGCAATGGTCTGGTGGTGGAACCCTAAATTATAACACGGTCTTACAGCTACATCTCTTTTCCCACAGCGAAGGGAAATTTACAGAAGTTCCCTACGTCCAGGCTTTTATGACTCTGTCCCAGAATCCAGACGTCTGGAAGCAATGTAGGATGCTCCTAGTTAAACTTCAACCAGCAAAGGGGAATCAGAATGAACTTCACATACTTGATGATCCCCTCCTTTCAGAACCCCAGCTTTGGCTCCTGGAGAACCTACATAATCTCACAACCCCCTTGCCACTCCATCGGCCCCTCCCCTTCTTCTTCCCCTTCCAAACCATATAAGGAAATTAACAGACTCCTGCAACTAATCCCTCCCCCTTACCTGCCAGTGCCACTTGCCCATTGGTCTCCTAAACCTACACCTTCAGGGAATTCACCACTGGCAGCACTCCCGAACTACATTTCCCAGGAGCCTCTGATATTAGCAGAACCGCCTGCTCATTGGTCTTCTGGGCCTCTGCCCCCACACTTCATTACCCAGAATCATTCGTTCCTTAGTCCCCCTCTCACTAGTCAGGTAACTCTTTACCTTACCCCAGTCCAAAGCTCCTGAATCCTCCTTTCCCTCCAAGGTATTCCCATTAGGGAAAATGGCAGATACCACTACAGGAACGATTCGGGTGCATGTTCCCTTTTCAATAGCTGATCTCGCCCAGGTTAAGGAAAAACTTGGTCATTTCTCAGAAAACCCGACTAAGTTTACAGAGGGCTTTAGAGCAATCCGTCTCCAATTTAAATGATCATGGGGAGGCTCAAATATCATTCTTTCCACTTGTTGCACCATTGAGGAGAATAAGAGTATCTGGAATTCAACCCAGAGGTTTGGGGATAATCTGACTGTACCCACACCCACCAGGTACACTCTGGGAGCCACAGAGGTCCGGTTGTGGATCTTGGATGGAATTATCAAAGGGATGCAGACAGGGAAAAAAGGGACCATATGTTGTTATGCCTAATAGAAGGAGTGCAAATGGGAATTAAAAAGACTATGAATTATGACCCTCTCAGAGAAATTACCCAAGGAGCTTATGAAAGCTGAGCCCTCTTCCTAGGATAGCTAGTGGAAGCCTTAAAGCAATTCTCTAACCTGGATTCCAAGTCCCCTGAGGAGGCAACTATTGTGGGCATGCATTTTATTGGCCAGTTCACTCCACACCTTCAGCATAAACTTGGGAAGTTCCCCATGCGACCCCAGGCACCCCATCAGCTGGACTGAAAGATCTGTGAATGATTCAGTGTCACCACAGCAGGAGGCCTGTAGACCTGTAGAAATGTATATTTGGTGGCTAGAACTTGCCTCCCCAAGGTCATTTAAAGTCATTATCAATAATTCTGATAAATTCTTAAATGGCTTATCCACCAGATTTGTCAATGTCACCAAGGTGGAGGGATAATATATTCAAATACAAACTCAGGATTCAAAAGAATGTCAATGAGCTGGATGTAATGGGATTCATTTGGATGTTGAAAAATGTAAAACTGCATAGTTCAACTTCACAGGGATAAAATTAAGGATGTTGGTCTTTAGATGGCAATTCTTCTCAAAAAGATCTGGCAGTTGTAGAGGATTCTAGTGTGAAAATGATTTTTAGTTGTCAAATCCAAAAACCTTTCTCAATCGTGATTCTCCTTGCCCTGTACACAGCCTTGGACACTCGATCAGTCCCTTCTCCTTGATGATCTCTTCTCTCTAGACTTTTGGTTCTGTCTCTCCTTTTCCTCTTACCTATTTGATCATTCCTCAATCCAAATTATGACCTGTAACCATGGGCATCTCTCAGGATTCTGCCCTGGGTTCTCTTCTCCTCTACTATTTACTTGTTAATCTCATAACCTCCAGAGTAGATTTAATTAACGTAGAGATTAATTTATCTCTATGCTGACAATTCTCAAGTTTACCTTTCCTGCCCAAATCTCTGTGCAGAAATGCTGTTTCACCTTTGAGGCCTCTCCAGTTGCAAGACATTTGCAAAACAGAACTCATTATCTTTTCCCCAAAACCTCCCCCATTCCTACCTTCCCTATTATTGTAGACAGCAACAACACCTTCCCATTCTCTTTGGCTCACAACCTACGAATCAGCCTGGATTCCTCACTGTCTCTCATCGCCACTCCTCTTTTCCACCACATCCAAGCTCTTGCCAAGGCCCATTGATTTCACCTTTGCAACAACTCTAGAGTATGCCCTCTTCTCCCTTCCCAAGCAGACTTTCATGAACTTATGTCTACATTCTTGCAGTGGATGCTTGCCTCTTCACATTACAATTCATTCTCCATTCTAATTCTAGAGTTGTAAATTAGTTAATTGGTTCTGGACTTGAAACCTAGGACAACCCGCTGGAGGGACATCAAAGAAGTAGCCAGTGTAAAAATATAGATCAGGTACGGAGGAGGTAGCTGTATTCCTATACAGAAAAGAGTATGCTGAACCAAAAAGAATCATAGAATGCCTACAATAGAATATATTCTAGTTCAGCCAGTCCAGGAGTTAATATTCAAACCTTACTGGAATAATAATACCTACAGGAGTATTAACTACTCTGGTGCAGGTAACACTTGTTATCTATATTTCTTAAGTATAAAAATGCACACATTCAAGGGTAAGTTGAATTGTTCTGTTTCCATCACAAAAGCTTTCCCCATCCCTTCTTGAAATTCAACTGGTGTGAAAACTCACCTTCATTTTGACTGATTTAATTTTTCTTATTAGCTGCTGCAGAATGGTGTTTAAAAGAGATGTATATTTATATATATTTTTAAAGTTTCTAACCTATACTCCTTGTGCATGCTTGTACAGGAATTTTTACCATGCTAGCCTAATAAAGGCTTCTTTTGCTTTATCTCAAGACTCTTGCTGAGGTGTTATCCCAGACTTATAATGACTCCTTAGGGTCAACTTCAAATATTATTCCACCACACCCATGATCTATTCATATAGACTCAGATTCCAAGGATGAAATGGAGTTCTGAGGGGGTGTACTATCTCTGTAGTGTATTCAAGGAGTTGCAGTCCATTAATTAATTAGAAGGCTTTTGTCATCTGACAAAATCTGAATACATCTGAGTACATCATCTGAGTACAAAGACCTGAGTCTTCATGGTCTACAGAAATTAGTTACACGATATCTATATATGTTCTGGAGGTAATTGGGGAAGGTGTGTGTGTGTGTGTGTGTGTGTGTGTGTGTGTGTGTGTGTGTGAAAATAGCCTTGTATATGATTGGAATGCCACTGTATCACTTTCTAAGTCGGGGACAGGGTGGGTGTGCACAAGGGATGCTACACATGAATACATTCCCTCTAGGGGTAGCTCGGTCGTGCATTGGATAAAGCACCAGTGCAGGAGTCAGGAGGACCTGAGTTCAAATCTCACCTCAGACACTTGGCACTCACTAGCTGTGTGACCTTGGCCAAGTCACTTAAGCCCAATTGCCTCATCATGGGTCATCTCCAGTCATCCTGATGAATATCTGGTCACTGGATTCAGATGTGTGTGTTCATCCTTCTTTGCCGAACTAGACCATGCCATCAGAGAAATAATGACCTGACTTGCACTTGACTTTGTTTTGCACGGTGTGCAGGTCACCAGCCTCACTTCTCCTCCAGAGCCATCTGAATCCAGTGACCAGATATTCATCAGGATGCCTGGAGATGACCGGGGATGAGGCAATTGGGGTTAAGTGACTTGCCCATGGTCACATAGCTAATGAATTTCAAGTGTCTGAAGTGAGATTTGAACTCAGGTCCTCCTGATTCCTGCAGTGGTGCTCTATCCACTGCACCACCTAGCTGCCCTTATGCAACATGATATGGCTCTACACATGCATACCTTTTAAACATATTTTATATTAGTTATGCTGCACAGAAAAAATTGCAATGAATGAGAGAGAACATGAAAAAGAGAAAACAACAGAACAAAAAAAGAAAATAGTTTGCTTTGATTTTCATTCCAACTCCATAGTTCTTTCTCTGGATATGGATGGCATTTACCATCATGAGTGTTTTGGAATTGTTTTAGGTTCTTGCATTTCTGAGAAAGGCTAAGTCTATCAAAATCAGTCATCTCACACTGCGGCTGTTATAGAGAACAATGTTCTCCTGCTTGTTCTGCACACTTCACTGAGCATCAGTTCATTTAGGTGTTTCCAGTATTTTCTGAAATCTCCTTGTTTATCATTTCTTATAGTACAGTAGTATTCATATATATGTGTGTGAGTGTGTGTGTGTACACATATCTATGTGCGCATATATACATGTATATGTATATACATATATGTGCTTACATATGCATGTATATATGTGTATGTACATGTGTGTACACACATGTAATATATGTGTGTTTATATATATTTATTCATTCATATACCACAGCTTGCTCAGCAGTTCCCCAGTTGATGGGCCTCTCCTCAATTTCCAGTTCTTGGCAACCATAGGAAGAGGTGCTATAAATATTTTTGTACATGTTGGTCCTTTACCCGTTTTTATTATCTCTTTAGGATACAGTGCTCGAAGTGATATTGCTGGGTCAAAGGGTATGCACATTTGTTATAGCTCTTTGGGCATAAGTCCGAATTGCTCTGTAAAAAAACAATTTTTTTATATTCATTTTTACAACTTTCAGGTCCAGATTCTCTGCTTTCTTCGCTTCCCACCAACCATCATTGAGAAGGCTAGCAGTTCTATATAGGTTATACATGTGCCATCTTGCAAAACATTCCCAAATATATATATATATATATATATATATATATATATATATATATATATATATATATATATATATATATATATATATATATATCAGGTACATGAGACTCATTCAATAGTAAAAAAAATTATAAGCAAAATTAATCATATCAATAACAAAACCAACATGCAGGAGATAATTATTCGAACAGATGAAGAAAAAACTTTGACAAAATATAACAACCATTCTAGTTAAAAACACTGGAAAACATGGGAATAAAGAGAACTTTTCTTAAAATGATAAGTAGTATCTAAAACAGGGAGGAAGTATTATTTGCAGTGGAAATAAGCTAGAAGTCTTTCCAATAAGGTCAGGATGAAGCAAGGATGTCCATTATCACCATTACTATTCACTATTATACTAGAAATAGCAATAAGCTATAGCAAGAAATTGACCAAATAAGCTCAGGCAATGAGGAAACAGATAATACGATGGCTTAGGGAAACCTAGAGAGTTAACTAAAAAAATTGTTGATACAAGAGAATAGAAAATAACCGCACACAAATCATCACTATTTCTGTCTATTACCAAGAAAATCTCAGCAAGAAGAGAAAGATAAATATCATTTAAAATAACAACAGATTGTATATATGGGAGTCTATCTGCCAAGAAACACACAGGAATTACTTGAACACGATCATAAAATCAGTTTCATACTAGTAAAACAAATCTTAATAAACTGCAGAAATATTCATTGCTCATGGATAGGTGAATACAACATAATACCAAAAACAATACTGCCTAAATAAATATATTTATTCAGTGCCATATCAATAAAAGTACCAAAGAATTAATATGCAGAGCTAGAAAACAAATCATTTAGAGGCACGAAAAGTCAAGAAAATCAAGGGAATAAAAAAAGAAAGGCAAAGAAGGGGGGCCTAATCAAGAGCAGATTTCAAAATATACTATAAAGCTGCAACCATAAAAGAAATTTGGTATCAGATAGGGAAAAAAGTGGCTGATGAATAGAAGAGATTGGGTACATAATTTATAGAAGAAAACGTGAATAGTAAGTTAGTGATTGATAAACCCAAGTATCTTAGCGATTGGGGCAAGTATTCACTATTTGTCAAAACTATTAGGAAAGTTGGAAAGGAATTTAAGAGAAGTCAGACATAATCTAACTTCTCATACCATTTACAAAGATAAGCTCAAAATGGGTATATGATTTAGACAGAAAGGGTGATTTCATAAGCAAATTAATGGAGCATGTAAGATATGATCTCTCAGACCTATGGATAGAGGAAGAGTTCATGACAGAACAAGAGAAAGAGAAGGTCATGGGAAGGATACAACTTTTATTACATTAAGTTAAAAAGGTTTTAATGCAGTTAACATTAGAAGAAAGCAAGAAACTGGAAAAAAAATATCTTCACAGCAAGTCTTTGTGATAAAGGTCTGATTTCTCAAGTATATCAGAAACTGAGACAAATTTCTAAGAATAAGGGCCGTCATCCAATTGGCAAGTTAACAGGCAGTTTCTAGAGGAAGATATCAAAGTTACTAATAGTCATATTTTCAAAAAAAATCACTCTTTGAATTATTAATAATTAGAGTAATGAAAATTAAAACAATTCTGAGATACCAAATCACACCTATCAGATTGCCTAACGTGAGAGAAAAGCAAAATGACAAGTGCTGGAAAGGATGTGGGAAAATAGGCATGTTATCCATTGTTGGTAGAGATGGGAACTAGTGAAACCTTTCTGGAGAAAAATTTGGAAAACTTCTTAAAAGCTGGAAAACAGTGCATGCCCTTCAACTCAGCAATACCACTACTACATCTACATCCTCAAAAGATCAAAGAAAAGAGGGAAAGTACCATATATACAAAACTGCTTACAGCAGATCTTTCTGTCAGGGCAAAGAATTGAAAGCAGAGGGGATGCCCATTAACTGGGGAATAGCTAAACAAGTTACGGTACAAAAATGTGGTATATTTCCAAAAAATCTCAGAAGACTTATATGACCTGATGCAAAGTGAGGTTAGCAGAATGAGGAGAACAATTTACACAGTCACAATAATGTAAATATTGTTGTTGCTTTTCCTTCATTTTTTGAAGAGGACAATGACATCACAAGTTCATATTTTGACTTGCTTGTGAACTGTGAATTGATTAACTCCTCCAGCGTTCCTCAAGTCCAGTGACAGCACAGAAGTCAAGATGATTGGTCTTTCCCCAGGGTGCAGTGGATGACCATGGTGTCTTTGATGTCTGACCGAGCTCTAAGTGCTCCACAGCACATGCTTCAACCACTTTCATGGTCATTGAAACTGCCCATCCTCAGGGAAGTCTTCATATTCTTGAGGTAGATATCTCTTTAATTCCCTGACAGGTTTGACGTCTGTCAGTTACCCTCAACCTGGTTTAGCCAGTCTGGGAGATGGTGTTATCAGAGTATGGCTATTGGGCATGCTGCAGCTTCTTCAAACCAAAGATGAGAACCACCCATCTGTTGCACTGTAAATATAGCCAAGCAAAACTTAGCAACTCTGATCAACACAATGACCTACCAAATTCCAAAGGACTTATGATGAAAAATACTATTCACCTCCAATTAGAGAACCGATGGATTCAGAGTTTAGATTGAAGCATATTATTTCTCATTCTTTTTCTTCTCGAATGTGGAAATTTGTTTTGCATGGCTTCACATTTGTAATGGGCTTTATATTTCTCACTGGGTGGGAGATGAGTGGGAAGCAGGATAGAAGTCCCACTGAAAATAGAATTTAAATGCATATATGTAATTTTACGCATTCGATATTTAAATTCAATTTTGTTTTTAATTATTAAAATTTTAATTTTTATTCATAAAAAGAAAGTGTATTCATATAATGAAATCTAGGAACCGAAACAGGAGAAGAATAGGGGAAACAAAATATTTGGGAGACAGTCAATACAAGGAAAAACAAAAGTGATGTTATTATTGGACCTAGTCTGGCAAGTGTCTTAGATTAAACGAAAGTAGATTTCAAAGGATTCGGAGGAAACACAGGGTAGTAAGATCCCACAGAGTAAAACCTTTTAGGGGAATTCTTCTCAGGAGGGATGGGAGATGTTCAAGAATGAAATTCTGAAGACAAGAGGAAACCACGCCAATGAGAGGAAAATCAGATTTGTTTCAGAAGAGTGATGTGGGTGCATAGGAAGCTGAGATTACAGTTTTGGCTTAATCAAGAAAAGAACATAAAATGTAGAGAATGTTAGGTAATGAGAATGAATATGAGTGGTCTTGTAAAAATGTGCTTTTCAGTGTTCTGATACGACAAGAAGGCAAATATTCCAGTAATAAATTGGTAATACCATATTAATAATGTTTCAGTACAGATAATGTTGACCCCCAGATTTTTAATACAAATTTTGTATTAAGTGGACTGAATATTTCATAGAAATTGACTGAAAATGTCATGCTAATTTGCCTGATGTGGACGGAATTCATGAATTATATTGATATGTACCCATATTACGTCATAATTTTGTAAAGAAATATCACCAGTTATAGGTGATAATAAGCAAGGGTTTTATACTGCCCCTTTTTCTAAGCTTGGAAGGAAGATGCAAACAGCAAAACACTGCCAGCCCTCAGGGCCCTTAGGGAAACAGAAAAGGAAGCCAAAGGGGCTGGGCGAGTAATACTAAATGGTAGAAAAAATCCAGGAGGTGCAGCCTGGAATACAATGAAGACATGTTGGACTTGGTCAACCTCCTTCAAATGGAAACCCTAGAAGGAACCAGCCAATGTGAGGAAGACCTAGGGTTTTTGCCCTGTGACAAGTTCAAAGATGAAGTGGAGTTGGCTTCCAGTGTGCAGAGCTTTTTGTGGCATGGGTAACTGGGCCAAAGGAAAGGCAAGCAAAGCGTGGGTGGCTCTGCATCCCCAGGACCACCACTGCTCCCCTAGGCTTGGGTCATGGAGTCAGACAATGGAGATAGATGAACCTCACCAGAGCCTGCTTGGAGGGAGTATTTTCTAAAGCAGGATGGGAGGGAAGGTTGGTGCCCAGGAGATGGCCACCTCCAAAGCCTTGGGTTAAGCTCTGCTGAGCATCTGGGTGGTATAAAGTGCCTGGATCAAGAACGTGCACTTTGGGTCAGGGTATAGCTGACCAATTAGTCTGGTCAAGGTGAAGCTCTCATCCCATTAAGGCACTTGCCCCACCTTCCTTTCGATTTTCTTCCTTCTCTTCCTTGCCAGCTTACAGGACAGCCCCAACACACGTGCCTGAAGCAACTATCACCTTCAGTGAGGCCATCATTTTGGGCATTCGTAGAGAGTGTCCCTGTTCCTTTCACTACATTTCCCAGAAGATCGCGGGGCTTACTTTTGTAAGATTTCATCCTGTATATTGAATACAACTGGGCGTGCATGGCCGGAAGCTACCCTGGTGAGTCTGGAAGTTGTGCAGATAGGCTCAGTCCTCTCCCCTCTGCCCTGCGGGCCCTCCTGCTCAGGATGGTGGTACAGCCCTATGCCCAGCCAGCCTCGGAGCCCTGTGGGGCAAGCGTGGGGACAGGCAGGGCCGGGAAGAAGTGCAGGCAGCCTGGCTAGCCCCAGCCTGCCAGGTGAGGGAATCCCCGGGAGGGTGGGCAGTGCCCCGTGGATGAAGGGGCCCTCCCCTGCACTTGGTCCTTCTCTCGTTCGTTGCCTCAGGGGTTCACCAGTTCATTTATTCCTGTAATTGCTCCTCATTCCACCCCTCCAGTTCCTGGGGGGTCAGCTTCACTGTGTGTGACATCAGCTTCACTGTGCATGGCGTCAACTTCACTGTGTGTGATGTCAGCAGGTTTGAAGGCCACACCAAATGTCAGAGAAGCCTTTTATTCTCGAGGTTTCAGTGACTTTGGAGAAACGAGCCCAAGCCTAACCTGAATGTATTAGACATGCATTTTGATTTATCGCCTTTGAAAAAAAAGAAATACGTTTTGATATCTTTTCCTTCTCAGTCATTTTCATTTCCCAACATCAGCCTTCCTCTCTCCCTTGATAGGCATCCCTGAAAATATGTAAGGGAGCGACTGACTGACACAGTGACACAGTCAAAGGTAGTCAGAGACCCACACCACAAAGCGCTGACGTGGAGGCACTTTCAGGGTTCTGTTCTGTTTTCACAGTACTGAGTTTGAATTGCCTTGTTTTCAGCATTGTATTAAATGTACAGGCGGTTTTACTTCACTCTGCATAGTTCATAGAAGTGTTTCACGATAGTGTAGTCATCATATTCATCATTTTTATGGATGAATAACCTCTCACATTAGGGTACTTCCCCCAGTCCATTGGTATTTACTTACTCCAGCTCCTTGATATTACAGAAAGTGCTACTGCAAATATGTTGATGCATGTAAGTCCTTTATTTTTGTCATTGACTTCATTGCGGTAGATTGATAAAGGGGCTAGGGCTTCAGGAGGGGGCTACAGTGTGAACTTGAATTGCTTTAACAAAGAGTCAGGATGGAAAAAAGAGGAGAGAGTGAACAGTACAGGGAGACAATTGAGGAGTCAAGAAATCAGAGTTCATGGGGTAGGAGAAGAGGAAGTCTGGGAGCATGGTTGAAGAAAAAAGGGCAAAATTTGATGCTTAGGAGGGACAGGGTTGGCATGACAGGTGAGGCTGGAGGGAAACAGAGGGATTTCCTGGCTAGAACTAAATTGAGGTAAAAAAGGTGGCAGAATTTAGGTGGCAAAGAGTCAAGTTTACATGGGGAGGAAGGAAATCAGAGAGCACCCTAACTGAGTAGAGGAGGGGTACCCAGTAGGAGAGGGAGCAGAACTACTGGGACCAGAGAGATGATGAGGTGAGGGGACTGAGCCAGAGGCTGGGGTCTTAGGTGAGGGCCCTAGTGCGGCTTGGGTAGTGGGCAGGGTCAGGGATTCATGAGATTTCTATGAGGGATTGGGGCTAGATTTAGGCCAGCTAGATGTTGCATGCTGCAACCCAGAGTAGCAGCAGTCATGAGCCCCAGTGAGACCCTTTGGGGAATGAACATACACATCAGGGAAGAAGTGTTTATGTGAGGCATTGAAGGAGATAGTGAAGTGTTAGAAGTGTGTGTGTTTGTGTGTTGGCCCTTCGTTGCCAAAGATGACCATGCCATCAGAGATGACATGACTTGACTTGCCCTTGACGTTGTTTTGAGTGAGGGAGGGCTGTTTAGGTCACCAGCCTCACTTTTCCTCCAGAACCATCTGAGTCCAGTGACCAGATATTCATCAGCATGAGTGGAGATGACCCAGGATGAAGCAATTGGGGTTAAGTGACCTGCCCAAGGTCATACAGCTAGTGAGTGTCAGTGGTCTGAAGTGAGATGTGAACTCAGGTCCTCTTGAATCCTGCACTGGTGCTCTATCTACTGGACAAGTAGGTAGTGCAATGAAGGATGAACACACAAACACAAAGGAGACCTAAAAGGAGTGGTCAAACAGGAAAACCAAAAGAAAGAGCATTGACGAGGAAAGGATCGTGAAGATTATCAGATGCAGCAGAGAGGTCAAAATGTATGAGGACTTTCAAAAAAAGACTATCAAGTTTGTCAATTAAGAAAGCATTGAACATTTTGGAGAGAGCAGTTTCATTTTGTAATGAATTCAGAAGCCAGATTGAAAAACTTGAGGAATGAGAGGAAATTAATGTAATTGGCTTTAATTAATAACTTTTTGGCAGTTATTAAACTAGGACAACACAGAAATAGTATATTTATTGTAATCCTTGGCGCAGAAGCGTTCATTGCTTGTGTTGCTTAATGTCAGAAGTTGCAAAGAGTTGGTGAAAGTGGGAGAGAAGAGAAATTCGTAATCTTTAAACTTCCAGTTCTGAGAGAGAACACGTGAAATTCTTAACTTTTTTCAGGTTGATAAAGGGAGAAAAAAGACTTGGAAGAAGCTGATACTGTGAAGGAGTTGTCAGTCTCTTTCATGTCCTTATCCCCAGTTTGACACATTAGACACTTCAGGAATTTCTCCTTAGGTGAGATCTGAGACTCTCTCTCTTGGTTGAACTGAATTATTTTAATCACAATGGTAGGAATCATCTACTATATATATATTGCTTGCCATATATTCTACATATTTTTTCTGTAATTTCCAGTTTGTTAACTTGGATAAATGAATTTATTTGCTACGCTATATCTGTCCATTGTGAAATAAGCATTTGGTCAGAATGGGGTCAGTCTTGGAGATATGTATATGTGTGTATGCACGTGTGTGTATGTGTAGATATAACTAAGTGTATATTCATACACATGCATTTGCGAATGCACACATGTACACATTGTGTGTGTGTGAGAGAGAGAGGGAGACATACACACACTCACACACACACACACACACACACACACACACACAGTGCTTGGGACGCTCCTTCCCATAAAGGAAGAGTTATCGAAAGTGAAGCTGGGAGGGTGGAACCAAGATGATGGAGTAAAAGGAGCATTCCTGCTGAACTCTCCTACCATTCCACACCAAAAACTTCAAAATAACCCCTCAAATAAAATTTTGGAGTAGCATAGCTAACAAAAGCTCAGGGTGTGATATTTTTCCAGAACAGGACAGCTTACTTAAGAGGGATGAGAAAAGGTCTTTGACATTGGTGTGGGTGGCATGGAGGAGTGTAGTGGTGTTGCCAGATGTTGGGTTTGAAGGCTGTAGCATTGACTGCATCTTCCTGCATCCCACTACCTTGGAAACCCTAAACATAGAGACTCTAAGAATCATCTGTGAAAACAACAGATTGAAAGAAAATGAGCTAGGGACAGTTCTCCTACTTCCCAGTTTTAATATAAAGCATTCAAAGTCAAGAAAAAAAGCTGGAACAATGAGCAAAGAACAAATAAAGACCCTGACCATAAGAAGCTGCTTTGGCAATGGTTAAGATCAAGAACAAACTCAGAAGCCATTGGTATAAAAAGACGTGCAAGCAAAGCCTCAACGAAAAAATGCAAATTAGATACAAGCTCAAAACTAATTTCTAAGGCAGCTAAAGGAAGAGCAAAAGAAAAATTATGTTAAAAATCAAGTAAGAATAGTAGAGGAAAAACAGGGAAAGACAGGAGAGCGGTGCAAGACAATTATGAAAAGGCAAACATTTTGGTAAAAGATGAGCAGAAAATACGAGGCTAGAGGGGGGGGCGAAATACCTTAAAAAATCTAATTGACCAAATGGTAAAAGAGGTGCAAAACTAGGCTGATGAAAATAAAAACCTTTTAAGAAGCAGAATTGCCCAAATGGAAAAAGAGACTTAAAACCTCACTGAAGAAAATAATTCATTAAAAATTAGAATTAAGGAGCAGCTAGATGGTACAGTGGATAGAAGACTTACTTGCCTTGGAGTCTGGAGGATCTGTATTCAAATTCAGCCTGAGACACTTAATACTTCTGTGCCCTTGGATTATTCATTTAACCCTTAATGCCTCAAAAAATAAAATAAAATTGGGCAAATAGAAGATAATGGCTCCATGACACATCAAGAAACAGAATAAAGCGAAATGAATGAAAATGTAAGGAAAAAATGAATATTTAATTGGAAAAACAACTTACCTGAAAAGTTAATTAATGGGAGGTAATTTTAAAAGCCACAAAAAAGAGTCTAAGACACATTTCAAGAAATTTTAAGGAAAATCTATCCAGATATCCTAGAATCAAAATGCAAAATAGAAAATGAAAAAAATCACCAATCATCTCCTGAAAGAAATATGAAGATGGAACTACCAGGAATATTACAGTCAAATTCCAGAACTCCCAATTCAAGAAAAAAACAACGCCAAGGAAACTACACCAATATATCACGAAGATCATAACACTGTGATCAGGTGGAATTTATGACAGAAATTCAGGAGTGGTTCTATATTACTAGAACTATAAGTGTAGTTGACCTGTCAATAACAAAAACAACCACATCAATGAATACAGAAGAAACTTTTAACAAAACATATCCATTCCTATTAAAGACATCAGAAAGCATAGGAATAAATGGAGCCTTTATTAATATGGAAAGTAGTATCTGTCTGAAACCAAGAGCATAGATTTGTAATGGAGATAAATTAGAAGCCTTTCCAAGAACACCAATTGTGAAGTAAAGATGTTCATTATCACCACCACTATTCATTATTATACTGGACATTGTAGCTATAATAATAAAAGAAAAACAAATCCCAGGAATAAAAATGGGCGGTAAGGAAACAAAACTATCATTCGTTGTGGATAATGAAGAACTAGACATTCAATTAAAAATCTAATTGAAACCATTAAAACCTCCAGGAAATTTTCAGGAAATAATACTAACCCTAAATACACCATCACCATTTCTGAATATAATCAACAAAACCCAGTAGAAAGAGGAAGAAGAAATTCCACTTAAAATAACTACAGACAGTATAAAATACTTGGAGTCTCCCTGAAAAGACACACTTGCAAACCTGTTTGAATACAATTTTAGAACACTTTTCACATGAAAAAATCTAAATATCCAGGGAACTATTCATTGCTTAAGGGCAGGCTCAGCCAATATAACTCAAATGACAATTCTACTGAAATTAATTTATTTATTCAGTTCCATACCAAGGAAATTACCATGTTATTTTAGAGAGTTGGATGAAATAATAACAAAAATTATGTAGAACAACAAAAGGTGAAAAATATCAAGGAAATCAACAGAAAATACATGCAGAAGGTAACATAGCCATACCGTATTTAAACTATATCACAAAGTGACAATCATCAAAACAATCTGACATTGGGTAAGACAGTAGTAGAACAGTGTTAAAGATTGGGTATGCAACATAGGAAGGTAAATGACCATTGTCATCTAGAATTTGATAAACTCAAAAATTCAAACCTTAGGGACAAAAAGTCATTATTTGACCAAAAAACAATTCTGAGAAAACTGGAAAGCAATTTGGCAGAAACCAGTCATAGAAAAGATCTCACACTGTGTACTAAGAAAAGATTCAAAGAGAAGGGTGATATCATAGGCAAATTAGGGGAACATGGTAAAAAGGTACCTGGTAGATAAGGGAAATTTTATGACCAAACAAGCAATAGGTAGCTTGGGAACTAAAATGGCTAATTTTGGTTGCATGTAATAAATTTTAAACAAACAAAACTAATGCAGCCCAAATTAGAGTTAAAGCAAGAAACTGGCAAAAATATTTGACAGCAAGTTGCTTCAGATACAAGTTTCATTTCTCAAAAATATGGGGAACTGATCCAAATCTATAGAAATAGAAACCATTATCCGGTTGATACGGACAAGTTTTCAGAAGAATAAATCAAAACTCTGAGGAGTCATAAAAAATGCTCTAACTCTAATGCTCCAATCGAAACTAAATGCTAATAATCTGAGAAATGCAAGGAACAAGTCTGAGATGTTTACCAGATTGGCTAATATGAGAGAAAGCAAAAATAATAGACGTTAGAGGGGATATGAAAGAACAGTTACACTAAGGCTCTATTGGTGGACTTATGAAATAGTCCAACCTTTCTGGAAAGCAATTTGGAATTATGACCGAAGAGCTATCACCCATACATATTCTTTGACCCAGAAGTACAAGTACTTATTCTATAACCCCAAGAGATCAAAGCAAAAGGAAAATAATTTATACATACAAAAATACTTGTAGCTGCTCTTAAGGCGGCAAAAAATTGAAAATTGAGAAGTTGCTCATCAGTTGGGGAATGACTGAAAAAGTTATAGTATATGACTGTGACAGAATACTATTGTGGTATTAGAAATGATGGTTTTAGAAAAATCTGGGAGCTGATGAAAATGAAGTGAGAAGAACTACATAGTACTGTACACAGTAATGGCATTTTTGTAACATTAATCAACGGTGAAAGACTTGGCTACTCTAATTAATATAGTGATCCAAGGTAATTCCAAGAGTCCCATGATGAGAACTGGTACTCACCTCTAGAATGAGAACTGATTAATTCTGAATGAAGATTGAAGCACGTATCTTTTCACTTCATTTTTCTTGCTTTTTTACAACATAGCTCATGTGAAAATGTTTTACATGGTTTCACATATATAATTGGTATACTATTACCTTCTTAGTTGGTGGGGGGAGGGGATTGAAAACAGGGGGAAAACTTTGAACTCAAAAAAAATTTTTTTTAAAAAGAGTAGCTCAAACCTGAAAAGTATTTCCCCTAGACTTACAGTACTTAAGGAAGAAACTATAAATCTTAACCCTTTCTAAGACGAGCAGAGTGGCCAGCTACTACCTCCAATCTCCTGCTTTCTTTCTTGGCAAGAATCAAAGACTCCTTGGAGAAGGATGGAAGGATGACATTCTAGAAATATCTGCTTTTGCCTCCCTGAAAGTCACATCGAGACAGACCCACATAAACACTCATAACCTACATGGGTCAACCAAAAAGAACCACTAGCCTCTTACACTAGATTTTGGTGAAGTGTTTGATAAACTATCTCATGCTATTCTTATGGAGAAGATCGAGAGCCATAGTATAATCAGATGGCATAGCTAAGTTTAGAAGTCATATTAGATGACTTTGGAACTTGTTGAATGGCATCCCTCAAAGAATATTTGTTAATGAGCTGATGTTAACCAGGAAAGAATTCTCTATTAGCATGTCCCATGCATCTTTGCTCAGTTTGTTTAACCCTTTTGTCAATGACTCAAAGATATAGATGGATATGATTAATTTTTAGATTATTCAAACTGTGTGATGTAACCAGCATAATGTAAGATAAAATATTCATCCAAAATAGATCTTAACACAATGGAATATAGGGATTGAATTTTTTAAAAAGAAAATTGCATACAAATTTAATAAATTTGTAACCATTTATACTTTGCATCAAAAAACAACTCTACAAGTACAAGTTAAGTAGGCATGGGCAGTAATTATTTGGGAGAAAAAAGATTTGAGCAGAGTTTGAGGTCGAACTGAGTCAACACTGATGTGGCAATCCAAAAAGGGAATGTGACTGAGCTGCATTAAGGGAATTTTATCTGTTCATAATGAGATATCCCAATGCACTCTGCCCGTGTTAGATGACATCTGGAGCATTGGGTTCCATTCTGAGTCCTACTTTTTTGAAAGACCATAAAAGGGCAATCCGGATTGTAAATGGTAATGATTCCATCATATGAACGAATGCCAGTTGTACTGGAGATATTTAACTTGTAGAAGACAAAACTGGAACACAGTGTCTTTAAGCATTTAAGACTGTGTCACATGGGAAACGATTTAGATTGTTCCATATGGCTCCAGAGGGCAGAATCAGAAGAAGTGGGTAGAAGTCTCAGCAGCAAATTTGGACTTGAAGTCTGAAAAAAAAAATAATTGTTAGAACTCTTCAAAAGTGAAATGATCTGCCTTGCATAAACTAGTGGTTTTCCAAAGGCCACCTAACCTCCCATAGACTGTATCATAGTGGGGACTGTTTCAGGCATGAGTTTGACTAGATAAAAACTGGGTTCCTTCTGAACATGTTGCCTTCCCAAATAGAATCCGAAGTCCTTGAGAATAAAATCTATTTTTTTGCCTTTCTTTGTATCAGGAGAACTTAGCATATATAAAATGTGCTTGTTCAATTAACTTTTCTAAAATCTCTACCCAATGAAAGCGCAACAGACTTGGGGTTAGAAGAAACACTTGCTAACTTCAGACAGTTTCTTCTCTGGGTCCCAGTTTCCTCATCTCTAAAAGAGGCAAATTGAAATGTTTCTCTACAGATCAATTTCCAGTTTTTAACCTATGATTTCCCCCACCTCTGATTCCCTCTCCCTTTTGTTCCCCTTACCCTCTGTCCTCCTTTCTCTTCTCTCCCCACTCAAACCATCACTTTCTAAATTATGTCGTACTCATCTGAAGTTAAGTGACAAGCAACCGGCAAAGAACTATGAGCAAACAAAATATAATCAACCTAAGTATTAGATAAGGAACGAAGGAAGTCACTAACATGTAGCAGTATTGAGAAAGGCTTCTTGCAGAACATGGGATTTTAGCTGGGACTCAGACAAAGACTGGGAAGCCTCGAAATAGAATGGAAGAGAGAGAATTACAATTGCATTGGAGCTTTCACAGAGTAACCAAGGTGTTTGTTCCAAAATACCTAAGCATAGCTTTCAAAAATGTATTTATTTAAAGGACTGATATTGAGTTACCTAAGCCTAGGGAGTATTGAATTTGTAATGACTTAGCTCCAACTGGAAATGCGTTTAAGCAGGACACAGTTTGGTAAAATTAGGCAAGAGATGAAGTGGATTGTATGAAAATTGTGCCTTCTTCTGGCCCCCTCCTTCTAATCAATATAGTCAGTAAATTTATAGGTAACCGCTATAAAGGGACAATAGCAGGAAAAGGGATTGCAAAGAGGAGCCTGAAAGTCATGTACAAACTGTCTTAAAAGTCAAAGGAGCATGATTTGCAAATTGTGTCATACATTAATGAAAATTTATATCTCAGTAACATGTGCTAGTTCAGGGGAAACTATCTAGGTGTTGATGTCAAAGTTTTGATCCTGGGAAATGTGAATTCCAGACCACATCCAGCCCCTGCAATTTCAGATCAGCAGTGTATCCAAAGGGTGCTGATGACTTTCAGATGATGTGGATATGCCAACGAACTATCTCCAAACTGTCATAGACAGTTGGTCTGTTTCCACAAAAAATAAACTCTTGCTTCTTCCTCACCCCCAGTACTCTTCCATCTGAATCAGGTCCATGCTGGCCGACTCTAACCCACAGTTACATGAGTGATATTCTCTGCCTCTCCCCTTCCCTATCCTTTACTCCACACCACCTGCCTTCCTTCCACTCCATCCGTTTCCACGACATCTGTCTCTATCACTCTTCACCATTTGTCTCTGCTTTTAAAGGATATTTTGCCCCCATATTCTGTATCATTAAAGTGTTATTGCCACCTCTTTTCTCACTTCCAACTTGTGGTGTTTTCTGGCAAGTACACGAAACACTAGATATGCCTGCCCCCATTTCAAAATTTCATAAATTATCAATTCATAGATATTTAGCCCCTCAAGCCTCCTGTGTTCTTTCCAGCATTGATCCTTCTCTGATCACTTTCAGATGCCTAAAAACTCATGCTGTATACACATTCCTTTCATATCTTTCAAAACCTGTTCTCTGGAAAGAATATGTTTCCGTTAAATATAAAGGACTAATATTTAAAAATCTTTATCTTTTAGGAGGGAATAGGGATGAGGAGAGTTTTTTTAATTTAATTGACTGACAAAGCACATATCTAAAGAACTAGAATTCTAGGTAGAACCTGAGTCCTGCACTTCTTGAGGTGGGGGAGGTATTTGGGGGCTTCCAAATGACAGCAGAGTAAAGTGATAGTGTTTAGAATGGAAGAAAGTTGGTTTCCTTGCAGTGCCTTGTGCTGGAAATTATCTATTTTTACACTTCATGGCATGCCTTGGCTCAGAATGGAGAATTAATGGGATCGCTGAAGGTGAAGGTGCAGGTTTTGCTCAAGATAAGATTTTCTCAGAAAAGGGTCGAAAAAGGCTGCCTTAAGAAGTAACAAGTTCTCTGTCATGAAGAATGTTGGAGCAGATTTTGGATGAACACCAAATATACAAAGACACGTGAATAAAAAAGGATGGGATTGACTACCTAAATTCTGAAGTTCCTACTAATTTTAATCATTGTATTTTCAGATTCTATATATTTTTTCCCACTCTAAGTTATAAGAATGTAAGAGCTTTAAAGTTTTCCTAGCTAAAGTTTGTAGGCTTTAAGTTGTAAAATAGAAGCATATAGTTCATAATTACACAAAGCCTCTGAAAGCCTGCATCCTCTCAAAAAAAAAGCCTACTCATATGTACTGAAATTTCTTTTCAACGTGTTTAGAATGTACTTTATTTTTAAAGAAGTATCTTTTTGCACTGACTAAACTGTGGTCCTCATGGACAACCCCTTAAAAGAAAGCTGTTGATGCCTGTGTTGAATCTTACTCAAATTGAGGAGAATTGTACTCGTATAGCGTTAGAGCTAGTAAAGGGTCCAATTCCCTCAATGGAGGAACAGGGAGGGAAGGCAATTTGCTCAGTGCTTGCACCATGAGGTATGTCTTCTGCCTCCCAGTTCAGTTCTTCTCAGTGCACAACATTACATTTCTACCTGTAGGACTGGGAAATGACTAGTTACTCAGTCAAGTGCGTACTTCTATGTAAGTGGGGTGTTTCTGTTCTTCAACTGTTTTTCAGTTCAACCCTAAATGCCTGACTCTTCATGACCCTGTTTAGAGTTTTCTTGGCAAAGATGTGGGAATGATGTGTCATTTCCTTCCGCAGTTCATTTTACACATGAGTAAATTGAGGCAAACAGGGTTAAGTGGCTTACCCGGGGTCACACAATAAATATTTAAGGACAGATTTGAACTCAGAAAGATGAGTTCCTGACTTCAGACCCAGCACTCTAACCACTGTACTACCTAGATGCCTGAAAGTAGGTGGTATAACTTCAGTAAAACTTCTCTTACCTTAACTGCTAACTTCAGGTTTATCATTTTTTCAACTTTGCCAGGAATAGCATTCAAAGACTAAGTCTTCTGGTAGTGATCCTCTCAGTCCCTCTTCCATATATACCCCCAGGAGCACTTGTACATCGTCATCTAAAGTGAAGTTCTGAAGACATAATTAATTTGAATTTTTATTTAATTTCCATGATACAATACATGCAGTACAAATCAGACAAAGTGGTACATCCAGAGCCCTCTGGTCTTGCATTCTAAGAAGTCTGGCAATAATAATGTTTCATGTGTATGTGTGTAGGTCTTTTAACTTTCAAAGCACTTTCTTTATTTTCTCAATCAATCTTTCCATCATGCCTGTGGGAGGAAAATGTAGCAGAGTCATTATTATGATGATTCAGCAGGTGAGGTATCCAAGGCTTCAGAAAGCTTAAATTTGAAATAATTTACATTGAGATGACCTTCTTTTGGTGTTTTTCACTGAAGAAGGAAACTCAAATACTTGTCCATGGGCTGGTGTGGAACCAGCATTGTCAAATGAGTTTCCCAGAAATCTTTTCTTTCTTCTGAAACCCCCTGTCAGGGAAGCAGCAGATTCTTTACTGTTATTTTCATTAAAGCTTAAGCTCCTGGTCACTAAACCAGTGGGAGGCAAAGGCCATTCATACTGTCTTCACACAGTGCTCCATTCTCCTGGCACCTGGATGTACTCCAGTACCTGTGACTTTCATTAAATCTTGCAGCAGCCATACATTTGGCAGCAGTCTGACCAGAGGAGCACAGGAGCTTCTCACATAGACTCTGTCCTCTATCTAAAGAAGCAAAAGCAAAAGAATGAACAATTCAAAATGTTATGCCCTTGTCACCAAGAATAATTCATGGGTGTATAGTGAAACTTTACATTTTACCAACGCTTTCCTTATAATAGCCTTGTGACACAGGTAGTTTGATATTCTCACCCCCATTTTAAAGATAAGGAAATTGAGACTCAGAGAGTGACATGCCTTGCCTGTTCTTACACAAAAACTGGCAGTATCTGGATTCAGACTCAGATCTTCTCAAATTTGAAGTTGAGCACTCTTTCTACTTCATTACCTCTTACAGAGAAATTTGTTAACTAGAATGCCTCTTCAAGCACAATTTTGTATTATATAATGTGTTGAAATGGAATCCCCTGCTAGATTATAAACGACCTGAAGAGTTGGAAGGGACTTTGGAGATAGTCTTCTTCAGTCTCTACCTAAAACAAAGCTAGCACCTATAGCAACTATGGAGACCAGAGAGCCTCTGCTTGAACATTCCCAGCTCATTTAAGCATGACCCTCATATTTAGGAAACTTTTATGTTTTTCCTACATATTCTTCCTTATAAATTGTACTCATTAGTCCTACTTTTGCCTCCTAGAGTCAAGGAAAATAAACCTTTGATTTCTCTTCTGAATGATAGCCCTTAATAGATTTGAAGATCCCTGTATCTTCCTACAATCTGGTCTTCTTTACTGCAGTCTAAACATCTCCAATGCCTTTAGCCAGTCATATAGTAGGGATTTCAGTTCCCTTACCATCCTAGTCACATCTCTCTGGACATACCCCAACTCAACTGAGCTCTTTGTGTTATGTGATGCAGAGAACTAGACACAATACACCAGCTGTATTATGACTGGTGTGGAGGAAGACAGAATGATCACCTCCCTTACTCAGCATATTGGTCTTTCATAATTTATATCTGCCCTAGAATCAGGTATAGTAATCTTTACACAACAGGCACTGAACAAATTGTTAATTAATTGAATTTATTGAATTTTAAGGTCTGATAGGAAAGACAATTGCTCTATTAGAACATAGGCATGTCTCAAGGCATATGTGATGTCTTCACACATTAGAATGTAAGCTCCTCGAAGGCAGAAGCCTTCTCTTTTATTATATTTGTATCACTACAACTTGGCACAGTACCTGGCACATACTGAGTGATTGGTAAATGCTATCTCTCTCTCATCGATCCACCTATCTATCATTTATCTATGCATGTATGTATGTATGTATGTATGTATCATTTATTTCTCTCTATCTGATTGTCCTCTCTTTAAAGAGTTACAGGAATGAAAACTATTATTATTAATCATAATATTATTTTTTCACCTGGTAACCTAGCCTGCTCTTGATCTCTCAGGTTCTTTGACCTGATCCTGATTTTCAGTATTCACAAATCAACCATTTCAGGCTTCTTTCTCTCTTACATATAGCCCTTCATTTAGCCCTGTTTCTTCACTGATCATCCCCTGTACTTTCTCGATTCTGCATCTTCTTCACTTGCAAATCATTCTTTTGCAGTGTTGCAAACTCTTTGCATCTGTAAATCCTGTCCATTTTTCAAAAGTCAACTCAAATCCCATCTCGTCCATGAAGATTTTCCCCTACGAAACTTTTTAAGTCTGATCCTTATTTTTCACCTTTTCCTACTTGGCTTCTAGCCTTGTCATTTAATTGAAATTAAGATAATTTTTTTATACCAGGTTCAACTCCAATTTTACTTCTTCCATGAAGACGTCCCTGATGATCTCAGCTGATCTCTCCTTGCTTTGATCACGTGGATACAATTCTACAAGGCTTCAGTAAGTGCCTACTCTGCTGGAAACCCTGTTTTTGCCACTCATTTGACCCGTATTATATGATGTTTTGTATTGTTAATTCTTCTTATTTGTGTATGTATGCTCCTTGATGAAAGGACTCATTCTATTTTTCCCTTTTTATGCTCAGAGTTGAGCACTGTGTAAAGTGTATGACAGGTACTGAACGAATGTTTATTGGTTGATTATCTCTTCTGCTAGATAACCAATGACATAGGCACAGTGGCTGTGCCTTCCTGGAAGAATAGACATCACAGAGGTAGCCTACACCCTTATATCCCTGAACAGTCTATTCTATTTCCTCTATAGATTCCTCAGTAAGTGATCATCCAATTTTGACTTAAATGCTTCCACTGACAGGGAATTTATTATATCGCAAGAAAGTGACGCATTCCACTTAAATTTCTAGTAAATTTTCCCTCAGATTTCTCCTCGATCTGCCTCTTTGCAACTTCTTTCAATTGTTTTTAGTTCTGTCTTCTTAGGTCAAGCAAAACCAGTATAACCCTTCAATATAACAATCCTTCGTGTATTTGATAATAGATCTCATGCTCCACTGAAGCCTCCTCTGCTCCACTTTAGACGTTCCTACTCCCTTCAGCTGTCTTCATCTAATATCACCTCCTTCCATTGTATACTTGTTGATAGGCCTCAGAGTGCCTAAAATACATAATAGATGTTCAGTGAATATTCTTTGCTTGATACGCTGACAAATGGTGCTTCCAGTAGGAGCTAAGGCCATTGAAAATAACAATTTCATGGAATTAGGGAAGTTTAGAGTCATCTTCTCTTGTTGCTAAGTGAAGCATAAATACCATCACCATAAGATGATGGTGAGCATCCAGCCTCCATTTGAAGACCGAAATAAGTAGAATGAGGGGAATAACATATACAATGATTACCATAACCTAGACAAGGTAGTCAGGCTCAGATCAGTCACAATAATCAGTCTTTGGAGAGTACGTAATGAAACATAGCTGACAGAAAACTAAGGGATTATGGAGGCAGAATATACATATATTATTAGACCACTGTTTTGTCCATGGAAATGAATTAATTTTGTTATTTGTATAGAGGATTGGGGTGGGTGGGGAAAAATTGTGTAAAAAACAAAGGCATCGGTAAAACTTTTAAAAATCCAGTATAGTCAACATTTGAATTATTTAGAGTTTTGTTAGGTCTCTTGTATTTGCTTTTCCCATATTAATTTTTCTCATGTTTTTCTTATTGCATAATTACTTTATAAAATACTTGAAATTTATTTCATCTCTATTTATACATACATTTACACATACGTATGCATACATACATAGAAACACAAATGTATTTGCACATTATTGTGTATTTATTTTTTCTTTTGTTTATTTCCTATCTCTAACCAGATTATTCAGCTGATTGGAGGGAAGGGCCATGTGAACATGTAGCTTGTACTCAATGATTCCCTGCTAGGTTGACCTGAGCAACAGCCTCCGTGGGATCACTTACATTTTATTTTGTGATTCTCACATGTCACTTTGAATTTTGGACTACTCTGTAACTCATCGTCAAATTTCTTCCCTCGTCCCAATCACCAATGATGTGAAAAGCAACACCTACAACGAAGCAAAACGTTTCTTGTTCAAAGGTATCAAGTGTCCAGGCACAACTTTGTTTTCTCTTTAAAAACAAACTCCTATGGCTCCTCCTTTATGGAAAAAAAGCAGTGTATTAACAATGCTCTCTTGTAAACCAGCCCTATCAAAATAGCATCCCTAAAACTATATTCTATGAATCCCTGGGGTAGGTCAAACAGCCAAGGAATTCTTTGTGGAAACAGAGTTAGAATGGTGGCCAAAAACAACAAAACAAAACAAAACACAAAAACTGTCATCATATTATTCTGTACTGCTCACTGTGCCAGGAGTGCACAACTTATGTAATAAGCTGATGCAGATATTGATTGAAAATGTGTTGGTGTCCCCACAATTGTTGAATACTTTTAAACAGAATGTGATGCAACCAACAACATGACTGTTCAGTTAGTTCAGCAGAGTTCAAGTAGGATAATCAGTGTCCATTTGTATTCAAACGGACAACATTTCTGATAATTAGTATTGCCAAGCACTATTCTAAGTGACAAGGGTGCAAAGTAAGGTAAAAAACAGCCCCTTCTCTCAAAAAACTTACATTTTAATGAGAGCAATGTCAGAAAACAGGTGCACACAAGTTACATATGGAACAAAAAACACTTAATCTTAATGGAGAAAGCACTAACAGCTGGAGTGCCCAGGAAAGGCCTCTTGCAGAAGCATGCATTGGATATGAGACATGAAGAAAGTCATGGAAACTCAAAGTTGGAGGTGAGGAGGGGGAGCATTCTAATCATGGAAAGTAATAAATGCAAAAGTAGATGGAATGCCAAGTGTGGCAAGCAGCGAGCAGATCAGTGTGGCTGGATTTAGAGCATGTCAAAGGGAGCAAAGTGTATTAATGTTGAGAAGGTAGGTTGTAGCCAGGTAGTGAAGACTTCCAGTTTCAGATGGCCAATGAATGACACATTTGAAATGTCCCGAGTAGGCATCTAGTGATGTAGGACTCCAAGCAAGAGAGAGATTTCTGCATAGAAGTTATGATTAAAACCCATGGAGGCTGATGATATTCCCAGTGTGGCACTATACAATGAAAGGGCAGAAAACCCAGGAGAGAACCTTGAGCTATGCAAGTCATGTAGGCATAAGATTTATGCATTTTATTGTACCCAACACAGTTGAACAAAAGGAGCATGATAGCAGACAATAACCCTAGTTCTGATGCAGTTGGAGACATTTGGGCGCCTAATTCAAGAATCAAATGTGAAAGTGACCTCCTAGATGAATTGGTGGCCCTTTCTAGACCCTTAAAATCTCACTAAATAGACAGTCACGTTCATGTCTCTGAACCGTGATTTCTTCATCTGTAAAAGGAAGAGGTTGGCTTAAAAAACTTCTGGACTAGAGAAGCTCTAAGGCCCAGGTTAGTGCAGGGCCTGGTACTTAGTAGACAATCAATGTGAAATGAACTCAATTTAATTACAGATTCTTTCAGGTCTAAGAGTTTATGATTGTGTGCAGAGAGTAGCAGCTCTGAAGTCAGGAGTACCTGATTTCAAATATGGCCTCAGACTTTCACTAGCTGTGTGATTTTGAACCAATTTGTTCAGTTAACCCTGAAGATACTTAACCCTGTTTGCTTCAGTTTCTTCATCTTAAAATGATCTAGAGAAGGAAATGACAAACTGTTTCAGTATCTTTGTCAAGAAAACCCTAAATATGATCAAGAAGCATCAGACATGACTGAAAATGACTGAACAAGAACTTTGTCGTCCCAATAAGTTCAAAATAAGCTTGTTTTGTTCTCTTTGTTTGGCCTTTTTTATCCAGCAGAGAACAGGAGTAGTCTGACATCGACAAGGAGGCAACATAGAAACACTAAAGACTTGTGATAAAAAGAAAGGCAAAAACATACTCATTACTCTCCAGGTGCTCACATTCAAGTGGGAGAGATAAGCAGTAAATTAGTATGTACGTACAATTCATATGTAGTCTAAATGGAAGATAATCTTGAAAACAAAGAAGCAGGAGAGAGGAGGGGCAGACATAATTTGGGGAAGGGACAAAAGGACTTGGACATGCTGGATTTGATCACTTCTCACATTATTTTCTTCACATACTTTGCAACTATCTAGTTCTATATAAACACAGATCGTTTAGAACATGAATATTCCTTTGCCCACATTTGTAAATAAGTCTATCAGGTATCCTAGTACTTCATGATGGGCTTTGGTGATAAGACAAGCTTAGGATCACTCATAGCAGAGGATTTTAACAAAGAATATAGAAATCCCCAAGACAGCTATGAATAGATTTCAGGGGGCCTGTGGACTTGGATAGGATATATATATATATACATAATTCAATATAATTGGCTTTCCTTGTAGCACTTTGTAATTTATTTCATGTATTCAAAAACATTATTCTGAGAAGGGGTCCATAGGTGTCACCAGACTTCCACAGATCCCATCTCTCTCTCTCTCTTCCTCTCTCTCTCTCTCTCTCTCTCTCTCTCTCTCTCTCACTCACTCTCTCTCTCTCTCTCGCATACACACACACACACACAGACACACACACACACATACACACACGAAGCTATGGAGCTTGATTCTACAAGTATTCGTGATCCTCACTATCTTCATGAGTCAGGGCTTCATTGTAATGAACCTATGCCAGTTGACCTTGTGCCACTACAGTGTACTTACACGACATCCATATCACACAGCTATAATCCCCCATACTTATTCACAGGATCAATTGGGACTCCCCTTCCTCCTTGACCACAGTAACAGTCATAAGATTCAGATTCCTCTGGGCACTGAGCAGTCAGACCAAAGAGCATTTCTCCAATCTGGGGCATCTCCTGCTTGACTTCTCCCCTGTCTCCCAGTTGAACAAAGGTGAATCTGTCACAATCCAATTTACAAAAGAAAGAAAAAGAAAATCAAATATTCATCTTTCAGGACATCACAGGATCTGAGTTTTAACAGAGTGAAGTTCATGGCAGTCCATAAAAGAACACTACAGGAATACTTTTGGAAGGCAATAAGATTTTTAGTCCAAAAACCTGGGTTCTAGCCTTTTTCCTGATATTGTGTGACCTTGGGAAAATAACATTATTTCTCTGTCCATCAGCCTTCTTATCTGTCAGATGTAGACGAGTGGAACATGCTCGCTTTACAGATGAAGAAGTTGATGCCCAGAGGGATTAAATTTCTCAGGTTCAACACTGCTAGTCAATTTCTCAGATGAGACTTTAACCCCAGGCTTCTTAACTCCAAGTCCAGTGTTCCATCCATTGTACTATTCTGCTTCTCCTATAAATCAAGCAATCCTCTGTCAACAATCATTTGTTAAATACCTACTTTGTCTCAGGCATTGTGCTAAGTACTGCGGATACAAGAGAGCAAAAAGACAACCTCTGTCTTCCAGGAGAATATGTGTTTTTACTAATTTTTTTTTATTTTTTACATTCTTTTTTGTAAAGTGTGTTCCAAATTCTTTCTCTCCTTTTCTTTTTCTAGCTCACCCATTGAGAAAGCAAGCAATACAATATCAATTACACATATTAAATCATGTAAAGCACATTTCCATATTAGCCATGTTTCAAAAAAAGATAAAAACAAGAAATGTAAAGGAAATTTTAAAAATCCCTTAAATCTGCACTCAGACTTCACCAGATCTCTCTTTAGAGGTGAATAGGATTTTTATCATAAGTCCTCTGGAATTTCGTTGGGTTATTGTACTGATCAGAGTAGCTACATCTTTCAGAGTTGATAATACTGCTTTTACTCTGTATAATCTTTGAGGAATTTACAGTCTGATGTAGATAACATTGGCCTTATCTATTCGCAAATCTTAAGTATTTCGGAGTTATTTTTTATTTATCCTGTTGTTGCAATAGTATAAATAGTTATCCAGGTTCTGCTCACTTCACTCTGCATGAGATCTGGTCAGGTTTCTCTAAAAATATCTCTTTTGTCATTGACGGGGATGAAATTACATAATTCACATCAAAGTACTTCGAGGAGACATTCACAACCTTTAACAAATACAAGATACTATCCTTATCATTCCTTACAGTTCATGAAAATTTCTGGGGATGATGAAGGAATTACCTATGAACAACTCTGATTTCTCCAGCTCACTCATCACATTCGATGTTGCACTAAGGTCATTAAGAATGTGTCTTATCCCTCTGCTTTAAGAAAGTCTGTGTAATTGAGAACTGTCTATTTTTTCACCTTTGCATGACCATCACCTCGCACATACTGACAGCTGACTGTCTGTTCAATACACCTATCATAAGTGTGAATGTGAATATCACCAAAGAAATTTCCTAGGTCTGTCCCTTTACCTATCTTTGTAAATCCCCTGATCCGAACTGCTCACCTCACTACCTTCCCTCCTCCACCTGTAAAACTATTTGATGGGGTGACAATTCCTACATCTAGGGCTGTCTATCTATTTAAGCCAGGATTCAATCATACTGGGTAGTCTGTGTCCCCATCAGCACTTATATCAACACTAAATTTAAAATGGACAACAAGAGCAGCCTTGAAAGAAAAGCTACATGATGTTAACAGGCTTCTGGAAAGATTTCTATAGAAGTTCTTCTTGTAGGTACAATAGTCATAAATTTTCCCTTCATCTAGCATGAGACTAAGGATAGTGTCTTGTCTAAACATAGTATCCCCAAAATTGTTATTGAGAGGGATCAGAGAAGGCTCTCAGATGGGTTTCTAACAGGATATGTTTCTCCCCTCCTCCCATCTTAACCAAAGGCAGACTACCCTTACTTTCAAGCCCTGGAATTATTTCCAGTTTTTAGGGAAATAGGAAATAGCTCTCTTTCCTCAAACTATTATGGAATGCTGGAGGGATGTATGGAAAATCTAACTAATGTAAAAATCAGTCAAATCAATAAGCATATATGAAGCACACTGGCTATGTACCAGAAACTGTACTAACACCTGAATATACATAGAAAGTCCCAAACATGATCCCTGTTCTGAAGGAACTTACAGTCTGACACAGAAGATATCAATTAAAAACTATTTTCAAAATACATTAAAAGGCAAAAGGTGATTAGGTTGAAAAACAGTTGTAGATTCGCTGAAGTATACATACTCTTAAGGATACTATTGCTAGGTACATATCCCAAAAGAGAGCAAAGGAAAAGCAAATGGACCCTTATATACATAATAGTTGTATCAACTCTTTTCACTGAATCAAAGAACTAGAAACAAAGGAGGCCATCATCAAATGAGGAATGGCTCAATAAATTATGGTATATGATTGCAGTGGAATATAATTTTACATCTAGAAATGACAAAAGGGATATTTTCAGAGAACCCTGACCAGACACCTATGAGCTAATGCAGAGTCAAATGAGTGGCACCTGGGGAACAATTTATACCACGGCAATTTATTCCATCCCAGCAGGGATCTCCAAACCAAGACTGGAAATCTTCATGCACAGGGTCCGAATAGAATGATGGTATCTCATGCAGAGCTGGCCTTACATGTGGGTGCAATGGGTGAATGGTTCTAGATAAGTCTTGTCCCTACAAAAATGTCTTCCATGTTGACCCAGGGTGTCTGAAATTACCCATAACTTACCCCTTAAGGAACTAAAGGTGGCTATTAACATGCTGATGTTACAACAGCACTGGGTGCGCCAAGCTCTATGGAAACTGGTACTGCTTTTTGTAGACAGCAATAAGCAACTTATATATTAAGGAAAAATCTTTTTGATTGGTACATGTAATTATGAGGACATGAGATTAGTAGACAGGCATAGGACATCTTATGAACATTAACTGCTACATACTCAAAGTCTATGGCTTTAAAATGGAGTCGCTGAGGCTTACTCATCCCAAGTAAATGACATTACACACATATATGTATATGTTAATACACGTGTATGTATTTATTTCAATGTGTATATATTTATATCGTTATGCATGCCTTTTTCACTTTAGCTCATTTCAATAAACATTAAGTATATATCTCCTGTATGCCAGGCACTGTGCTAAATGTGGGATTACAAATGAGAAAAACACAATCCCTGTCATCAAGGAACTTGTAATTCAATAGAGGACTCTTTTTGAACAGGGAGGGAAGGCCAACAGGGAGCATTATAAACACGTCATATATACACCAAAAACTGCCCCCGATACTGTTGGGTTTTTGGGTAATAAACTCTTTTTATCTTATTTCTTGGGTTTGCCTTAGAGACCAGGATGAGGCCCTACCAAGATACTCTCTCTCTGTTTGTCTGTCTCTTTCAAACACACACGTGCATGCACACACATACATATACTCGTGTATTATATACAGATATATAGTTACACACAAATGCACATGTACAATGTACGCACATGTAGACACACATATATACATGTATTATATAGACACATGCATTGACATACCTATGCACAGGTATTATATACACATGTGTAATTGCACACACATATGTACACATGCATTATATACACACATGTAGTTAAACCAAACATACACATCATGTATTCCATATTACAATACTGCCATTTTGGAGCTCAAAATCAAAACCCTCCTTCCAAGGATTTAATGGCTCTCTTTTATCTATATGGGCAGGAGGCACTCTCTCTAACTGAATCCAAGGACACTGCTGGTATTCCTACTCACCTTTTCCTCTCATCTCCTTAGGGATCAATTCCAAAGCCTGAAAGTCAGAGTCCTCAGATTTAAGACCACACAAGGCACTTGTTGCTCCTCTCATTATGGAGACAGGCTGCAAGGGACCTAAAAACACATAGATGATAGCTCATATAGAAACTGTCAATAGAGAGATTAGTCAGTGGTCTCTGTATAAATGCAGAGACATAAGCTGGGTCTATCCAAAAGACCAAGATCTTTTCTTCTGATGTCACAAATGCTGGGCAGACAACTCTAAAGTTCTCTTCCATGAGAATTCCTTAGAACTTCTTTCTCAAAGGGTCAGTGTCTCTTCTCTGCCCTCTAAGGTTTTATTGTTTTCCTTCTTGTCCTTATTTGTAGGTTACTCATTTGTATTGCTAATGGCCTTCCTTCAATGAGCATTGTGATTAGAATGATGAGATGGTTTAGAATGACGCCAGCAGGAAGAGCAGCCTGCTTGGAGTCAGATGCACTGGGTGTGAGTTCTAACCCTTATTCACTGTATTCCCTTTGACAAATCACAGCACCTCACTAAGTTCTCCTTTCCTCGTGTATAAAACAGAGATAACAACATTAAATCTGAACTTCAGAAGAGAATATGATTACTCCTCAAACAGGTATTTTTGCTTATTGATCACACAAGTCATTTCATCAGCCATCTTTTTTCTTTTCATATGCTAACCTCCACTGTTCCCCAGGCCTGGGACACACTGCCTCCTGACCTCACACTTTGTAGAATCTTTCTTTCCCTCCAAATTTGGCTTAAATGCCACCTTCTACATGAGGCATCTTCTGATTTTTCTAGCTGCTAGTGCTGTCTTCCAAATGACATTACATTTATTCTGTACATAATAGTTACAGATATACATATGGTGCCATCTTTCCCCTAGAGATTTAAATTTCTGGAGGGAAGGTAGGATTTCATTTTTGTCTTTGTTTCTCCACACCTAGCACAGTGCCTGGAACATATCAGGTGCTTAGTAAGTACTTGCTTGCCTGCACACACATAAACTACTTTGAAATAACACAGAAAAATAATATGCATATATACATATATGTCCGAATACATGTGTGTATGCACACACACATATGTATGTGGGGGGTTATTGCTCTTCCTTGGATAGTTCTATGATTTATGATTTCATCAACGTGGGTAATTCAGCTCAATTAATAGGATATAAGTTATACTGGCAAACCCAGCCCTCTCATTCTATGTTACTCTTCTCGAAAGACCTCCCATAAATTTCACTGAAAAAGCGCTCCACTCAACCTGCTGGGAATCTCTCCGTGTTTCTTCCTACATTGTTATGTAGGTGGAGCGTGTGGGTTGTCCATTGCTTGTCTCTCAGTCTACGACCATCTTCTTTCCAAATCATGTAACTCTTTGGTGATCTACTCCCCTAGGCATAATTCCTCATATTGCCTAGTACACCTTGCTTCTGACTATCAGGTAGCTCTCCATTGCTCTGCGGCTAACCCTCAAATGTAATTCTTTTGGAGACCATGGGATTCAGAGCAATATATCATCACTGGAAAAATACTGAAAAAAAGATTTTGTGTAAACATATCATATTCGTGTGTATATACTTATATATATATACATGTATATATACACATATATGTATGCACACACACATATACACACACGTACACAATGTCTAGACATAATACATGTAATGTGTTTATATTGATTTTGAGTATGCATTGAATATGCATACACACACAGACACATGTATGATTTGTGCAGGCTCATACAGTTTACGAGTATCTAAGGCTGGATTTAAACTCAGGTCTTCCTGGCTCCAGGTCCAGTGCTCGATCCACTATGCCACTTATCTTTATGATATACCACCATGTGCACATAAATATACATATTTGTATATGAAACTGTACTTGGAGTTAGGAAAATCTTGGTACCAATTCTACCTCAGACCCTTATCTGCAGTGTGACCATGACTAATTCCCTTCACCTCTCTGAGGTTCAGTATCCTCCTGTAGAAAATGAGGTCAGACTTGAAGGCCTCTTGGGTCACTTTTTACCTCTAAATATAAGATTTAGTGATCTAACTAATTACAGATCTCAAGCCAAGGCACATTCTTTCTCCCCTTGGTTTTTCCTGCATTCATCTCAATTCTACTGAGTGAGTATAAAACTCTGGAGCTTTAACCTACTAGTACAATTTCATCTATAAACAGGAATATCTGGAAAGACTCAGCATTTATAGGAAATCCCTCCTCCATTGGGACTCAGAGCTGGGCATCCTTTCTGACAGCAGCAAAGATTTTTGCTGATCACTCATTGTTCTGTTTTAAGCCTCTTTCAATGTGAAAAGCAGTTTTCTTAGAAAGTCACCCACGTGGTTACAAGACTCTTCTGAGTTTTAGAGCAGTGACAGGAGACATCTTATTGGAGAAGAGCCAACAAAAGGGGCAGTTTCCTCTTGAATCAAATAATTCATAGTTTAAATAATGAGTACAGTGGGATTTTGTAGTTTCTGCATTTTTCAGGCAACTATGGGACAGACTTCTATGTGGTTCTACTGTAGGATAATTTGCCAATGTCTACTTTTTCCTTCTTATACCATCTTCAATAATATCCTCTAGTGTAGTCCAAACTAATAATCTTATGTATGGATCTGGCCATTTAACTTCACTGATCAAAAATCTTCAATATGTTGGTATATCCTGTCAAATTCAAAGTCTTCTCCCTGGCATTCAAGGCCTAAATTATCTGGTACCATCTTACTTTTCTTGCTTTATCTCATTCTTTCTCCTCATCTAAGCCTGTTTTGCTCCACTCAAACCAGACTACTCTATGTCCTTCTATGAAAACACTTACACTTCTGTTCAGGCCATTCCAGGTCTCTGGGACTGTATCCTTGGATGTGTGTCCATATTATTCACATACAATATTTGTTGACATGGGAACGTAAGTTCAGTAGGAAAGTGTTGCTATTCTCTCAGTTGCCTTTTGGAAATTTGTGGAGTGGAGGGACAAGGGGGGATATTATTTTAAAATTCTTGATTTTTCCAAGCATTTGGCGTCATTCCATGTTTCAGACATCGTTCAAATCCCCTGATTCTCTCCCAACTGTGTTAACTCTGGCATATATCTCCACCGTGTAGAGTCCTGGTCCACTCTGAACTCTACTTCCACGTGTTATACTTTGGAGATTTTGATATTAAAGTCCTGAAATAGTGATTCCTCTGCCATTGACAGAGAAAAGTGTTAATAATAAAAATCTTAATATGTCTTTCCCATTTTTTTTTGTCTGCTCTTCTCCTAGTTTTTAATCTTTACATACTCTTACCATGATCTGGCTTAACTGAGTTTCAGTACACTTCCTGTAAAAACTTATTTTTTCCCTGCATTCAAAATTATTATCATATCAGTAGCCAGTATTTCCTTTCTATTACAATACAATACATTTCATTCTTTTAAATGTTACTTGAATCTCACTATGTCCAAGTCTCCTCACACTTCTCAAAATATTCATGGTAAGTGGGCATGAAGTTTCTGCATAGTGTTCAAGGTTTTAGCTTTTCTTCTTTCCTCCATGTTTTCCACTTTTTTTTTTTGCACTTACCTCGTGGCATAGAACAGAGAGAGATCTAATAATAACAATAGCAAGAATTTATATAGCACTTGAAGTCTAGTAAAGTGCTTTACAAATACCAAATTTTATCTTTAGAACAACCCTGGGAAGTGGATGTCATTGAGGTAGACAGGCATGCACGGCTACACACATGAGTTAAGTGAGTTGTTTAGTGTCATACCTCCAGTAAGTCTGGATTTGAACTAAGTTTTTCTGACTCGATGTCCAGCACTCTATCCACCATATCACCTAACTGATTCCTATTAGAGGGCATATTGATTTAATGTTGGGTCTTCCTGAGCTCTTGTTAGAGCTTCTTTATCCCCAAATTATTTGCAACATATGACAAAAAGCTATAATTATGCTCATGGTTGTCTCTTTGCAAATATTCCTCCTAAGTAATGCACGAAGAAGTGATCCACGAAATAATGTTTTTGATCAGCAGGAAGGGGACTAGGGAGGGAATAAGCCTTTATTTAGCATCTGCTATGTGCCAAGCACTGTACTAATCATTCTATACTTATTATGTCACTTGTTTCTCATTAGGCAGTAGGTGCTGTTCTTACCCCTAGTTAAGGAAATTGAGGCAAACAGAAGTGATGTGACTTTCCCAGGATCATATACTTAGTAAGGGTCTGAGGTTGGATTTGAACTTGGGTCCTCCTGACTCCAGGCCTAGTTCAATAAAATCAACTAACTACGTCAACTATTGCTACAATTCTCTTTTGTCTTCTAGTATCATTTTTAGCAAGTATGCCAGGACTTCTATGATTCAGTTCCTCTAGCATATTGGTCACTAGGCAAGGATCTCACTTTTATTGAGAACTAAGGTAAAGGTAATAGAAGGTCTAAAATTTGTGTGATTATAGAACCCTTTAGGGACTTTAGTTTTTTTAAGTGCTATGATCAATGCAGAACCAGAAGGGGCCCCCATAAGACTAGGAACACTTTTATACATAATTTTTCTTCATGTGTTTCCATTACCAAGGGTCCTAGTGGTCTACTTAATGAAGCTGTCTATACTATGTCATTGTGACCCTTCTGAAATCCACTTTTTATGTGACAGAATTTGCCAAATCCTGCACTCTCTGTTCATGGCCATAGAGAACCCAGGGTCCCCCTCATGTCATGAGGAGGGACCAGAGTGGAGTTTTTGGAAGGTTATTATTTTTCATGTTTGGACAGGGCATAGAGCATAGTAATATAGACTCTCATCCAGTCCATCTCAGTTTCTTCCCACCTGGGATCACATAGACAGGATCTAAAGCAAAAGCAGTGCTGTTCTTGTGACCCTTTCTCTTCTATCTTTCCCCTACTTGGGATCAGGGGTGTGCTGGGGCTAGCTCAAACTGGCTCATGAGAGCTGGTTGTTAAATTTTCAGTGTTAAGTATTTACACCTTAGAAATCAGCAAATACTACAAATCAGGGCTTGTTGTTTGTCAGTCATCTGGAAAGTAATGGCAAAAATGCTGGTACATTTTTTCCCTATATGGCTGGTTGTTAGACATTTTCTGCCTGTCTGGGACCCTTTGGCTTGATGGTTTAAGTGCCACCTTGCTCAATTTTGTCAGTGATACCATGTTGGGGTTGCTAGGGGGCACAGTAGATAAAGCACCAGCTCTGAAGGCAGGAGGACCTGGGTTCAAATCCAGCCTCAGACACTTGACACTTACTAGTTGTGTGATCCTGTGGAAGTCATTTCACCCTGATTGCCTCACAAAACAAAAACCAACCAACCAACCAAAAACCACATAAATCATCAAATGAGCGTTCATTCCTATGCTAGGCATAGTGGCAAGTGCTAGCTATGTTACTGTGGTAGGGCCTGCGTCACTGTAGCAGTCATCTCCAGAAGGAGTACAACAGAAGTGCTCACAAGCAGATGCCTTACTTCACTCACTAGCTCAGTGATGTTGCTAAAGGCTTTAGTATTCTCCTTAAATAAAAAAATCTGAAAAACACTAGACTTAAAGCCAGTTGAAATTCTGCCTTAGACATTTAATAGCTCTGTGATTCTGTACAAGCTACCAGAGGCAAGCCCAAAAGAGGGTTGGTGCTAACCAGCATGAATCATTTCCCTGATGGCCAGGCAAATTAATCCCCCCTCAGCTCTCAGAAGGTAGAATCCATTATGACAGAAGAGGAAATCAATTAGAAACCTTTCCTTGGCTCCTTCTTGGGAAATGTGTGGGTATTCATGAATTTGGGACAATAGGGCCAGTGGAAAGCACATGACTAAAAATCCAAACAAGTGTTTATTCATTAAGAGCAGCAAGAAATAGCTGGTCTTTAAACAAACAGAAGCAAAAGGCCAGGGTAAAATTCTTTTTAAAACGAGGAAGCAGGCACCTGCCTCCCCAAATGCGTAAAGATCTTTGCACCAAGGGGGACAGAGCCAAGATGGCGGAGTAGAAAGACACACATACACATAGCTCTGAACCCACAACACATCGAATTGCTAAAAGGAAGTAACTCACGGCGAATTGTGTACCCAGAGGCCACGGAACATTGGAGCGAGGGAGATTTCTGTTCTGGAGAGACCTGCAAACCTCTCGCGGGGAATCCTTCGCGCTGCGAACTGGGCGCCGGGACTGGGAGCTGAGTGCAGGCCTGCCGCGGCCGCGGCACCGAGAGGAAAAGATCCGAGCGGGCTTCAGGGACGGGATCTCCAGCGGCCACGTGGGTCCCTCCACCCACAGAGGGACCTGCAAACCTCTCGCAAAAGGTCTGTGGCGCTGCAGACATGGAGCCCAGTCCAGACCTGCTGCGGCTGCGGCCACAGCACCGAGAGAAACAGATACGACCAGGCTTCAAGGACGGGATCACCAGCAGCCGCACAAGTACCTCCACCCACAGGTGACGGGGGTCGGTGAGAGAATCTCTTTGGCGGGTCGAGAGGGGAGTGGGGGGCCCCCAAAATTCAGACCCCCCCCCGGGACGTAGAAGCTGAGAGGCGGCTGCAGACCTGGGCTCCCCAAGCAGGCGGGAGCCTGAATCCATTGTGGTAGGTCTGTGCATAAACCCCCTGAGGGAACTGAGCCTGAGAGGCTACCCTGCCCATACCTGACCACCTGAACTTAATCTCACACAGAATAGCAGCCCTGCTCCCGCCAAAAGCCCTAAGGCTGGAAGCAGCATTTGAATCTCAGACCCCAAACGCTGGCTGGGAGGATCCGGAGTCGAGGTAGGTGTGAGGATAATATTCAGAGGTCAAGTCACTGGCTGGGAAAATGCCCAGAAAAGGGAAAGAAATAAGACAATAGAAGGTTACTTTCTTGGAGAACAGACATTTCCTCCCTTCCTTTCTGATGAGGAAGAACAATGCTTACCATCAGGCAAAGACACAGAAATCAAGGCTTCTGTGTCCCAGCCCACCCAATGGGCTCAGGCCATGGAAGAGCTCAAAAAGAATTTTGAAAATCAAGTTAGAGAGGTGGAGGAAAAGCTGGGAAGAGAAATGAGAGAGATGAAAGAAAAGCATGAAAAGCAGATCAGCTCCCTGCTAAAGGAGACCACAAAAAATGTTGAAGAAATTAACACCTTGAAAACGAGCCTAACTCAATTGGCAAAAGAGGTTCAAAAAGCCAATGAGGAGAAGAATGCTTTCAAAAGCAGAATTAGCCAAATGGAAAAGGAAATTCAAAAGCTCACTGAAGATAATAGTTCTTTCAAAATTAAAATGGCACAGATCGAGGCTAATGACTTTATGGGAAAGCAAGATATCACAGAACAAAGAGAGAAGAATGGAAAAAGGAAAGATAATGTGAAATATCTCATTGGAAAAATAACAGACCTGGAAAATAGATCCAGGAGAGACAATTTAAAAATTATGGGACTACCTGAAAGCCATGATCAAAACAAGAGCCTAGACATCATCTTTCATGAAATTATCAAGGAAAACTGCCCTGAGATTCTAGAACCAGAGGGCAAAATAGATATTCAAGGAATCCACAGAACACCGCCTGAAAGAGATCCAAAAAGAGAAACTCCTAGGAACCTTGTGGCCAAATTCCAGAGTTCCCAGGTCAAGGAGAAAATATTGCAAGCAGCTAGAAAGAAACAATTCAAGTATTTTGGAAATACAATCAGGATAACACAAGATCTAGCAGCCTCTACATTAAGGAATCTAAGAGCATGGAATAGGATATTCCAGAAGTCAAAGGACCTAGGACTAAAACCAAGAATCACCTACCCAGAAAAACTGAGTATAATACTTCAAGGGAAAAATTGGTCTTTCAATGACATAGAGGATTTTCAAATTTTCTTGATGAAAAGACCAGAGCTGAAAAGAAAATTTGACTTTCAAACACAAGAATGAAGACAACCATGAAAAGGTGAACAGCAAAGAGAAGTCATAAGGGACTTACTAAAGCTGACCTGTTTACATTCCTACATGGAAAGACAATATTTGTAACTCTTGAAACATTTCAGTATCTGGGTAGTGGGTGGGATTACATACACACACATGCACACACGCACACACACATAGAGACAGAGTGCACAGAGTGAATTGAAGAGGATGGGATCATATCATAAAAAAAAATGAAATCAAGCAGTGAGAGAGAAATATATTGGGAGGAGAAAGGGAGAAATTGAATGGGGCAAATTATCTCTCATAAAAGAGGTAAGCAAAAGACTCATTAGTGGAGGGATAAAGAGGGGAGGTAAGAGGAAAACACGAAGTCTACTCTCATCACATTCCACTAAAGGAAAGAATAAAATGCACACTCATTTTGATATGAAAACCTATCTTACAATACAGGAAAATGGGGCATAAGCAGGTGGGGGGGGATGATAGAAGGGAGGGCATGGGGAGGAGGGTGCAATATGAGGTCGACACTCATGGGGAGGTATGGGATCAAAAGAGAAGAGAAGTAATGGGGGACAGGATAGGATAGAGGGAAATATAGTTAGTCTTATACAACACTAGTATTATGGAAGTCATTTGCAAAACTACAGAGATTTGCCGTATATTGAATTGCTTGCCCTCCAAAGGGAAGGGGTGGAGAGGGAGGGAGGTAAAGAAGTTGGAACTCAAAGTGTTAGGATCAACTGTCGAGTAATGTTCTTGCCACTAGGAAATAAGAAATACAGTAAAGGGGTATAGAAAGCTACCTGGCCCTACAGGACAAAAAAGAAGACAGAGACAAGGGCAAGGAGGGATGATAAAAGAGAGAGCAGATTGGTCATAAGGGTATTTAGAATGCTTGGTGTTTCGGGGGGGGTAGGGGATAAAAGGGGAGAAAATTTGTAAGCCAAAATTTTGTGAAAATGAATGTTAAAAGTTAAATAAATAAATTTAATAAAAAAATAAAAAAAAGAAATAGAGAATATGGAGGGAAGATTTGTTAAAGGAGTAAATCTGTAAGGAAAGTAAACTTATAAAAGATGGAATGAGGTGATGCCATGGAGAGGGTACTAGATTTGGAATCATTATGAGCTGAGTACAAATTCTGCCCCAGATAATGATTAGCAATGTGTCCATGATCAAGTTACTTAAACTTTCTTAATCCCAGTTTCCTCATCTGTAAAACCCGAATAATATATCCCACCTTCCAGAAATGTTGAAAGAATCAAATGATTTAACCTGTATAAAGTACAAATATAAATGCTTTCTATAAATGCTAGCTGCAGTAGCAGTAGTAGTAGCAGTAGTAATAGGAAGAGGAGGAGTTGGAGAAGGAGGAGGAGTAGGAGCAGGAGGAAAAGTAGGAGTAGGAGTAGTACGAGTAGTAGTAATAGTAGTAGTAGTAGTAGTAATAGTAGTAGTAGTAGTAGTAGTAGTAGTAGTAGTAGTAGTAGCATTAGAAGTAGGAAGATTACTACTACTACTACCACCACTATTACTAGTAATAAAATGAATAAGTATGTAAAAGCAATATATCTGTAAGTAAGAAAAAAGTAAACCTTATAAAGAGAGTAAAGTAGTAATAAAATTACAAAGCATGGAATCTTGCTTTTCAAACAAGGAAGATCAAAACATATGAATAGAAGAAAAGCACAAAGTCAAAACTCCTACATCCAAAGCCTGCAAGAAAAATATGAATTTCTCACAAACCCTGGAAGAACTCAAAAAGACTTTTGAAAATCAAGTAAGAGAAGTAGAGGAAAAATTGAGAAGAGAAACGAGAATGATGCAAGAAAATCATGTAAAATGAGACAGCAGCTTGCTAAAGGAGACCCTGCCTCAAAAGAATATTGAAGAAAATAACACCTTAAAACACCCAAATGGCAAAAGGGGTTCCAAATGCAAATGAAGAGAAGACTGCCTGAAAAACAATAACTGACCAAATGGAAAAGGAGTCCAAAAGTTCCTGATGAAAATAATTCCTTAAAAATTAGAATGGAGCAGATAGAATCTAATACCTTTAGGAAAAATCAAGAAATCATAAAACAAAAAAAAAAGAACCAAAAAAAAAATAGAAAACAATGTGTAATGTCTCACTGGAAAAACAAACAACCTATGAAATTGACCTAGAAGAGACAAATTAAAGTTTGGTGGACTACCTGAAAACCATTATCAAAAACAAAATAGCAAAGACATCATCTTTCAAGAAATTTTCAAGGGCAACTGCCCTGATATTCTAGAACCACGGGGTAAAATTGATATTTAAAGAATCTACCAACCACCTTGTGAAAGAAATCCCAAAAGGAAATTCTTAGGAATTTTACAGTCAAATTCCAGAGTTGCCAGATCAAGGAAAAATCTTGCAAGTAGCCAGAAAGAAACAATTGAAATATTGTGGAAATACAATCAGAATAACACACGGTCGAGCAGAGATGTTGTATGTTCAAGTGGCTAGATCTTGTGTTATCCTGATTGTATTTCCAACAATACTAGAATAGGTAATCCAGAGATCAAAGGAGCTCTGGGATTCACACCAAGAATCACCTGCTAAGGAAAACTGAGTATAAAATTTCAGAGGGGGAAAATGTATATTCAAAGAAATAGAGGTCTTTCAAGCCTTCTTGATGAAAAGACATTTTAAGGTTGGAATCCCTAAATGCGCTGAATAGAAAATTTGACTTCCATATACAAGAATGAAGAGAATCATGAAAAGGTAAATAGGGAAGAGAAATCACAGGGGACTTACTAAAGTTGAAATGTTTACATGCCTACATGGAAAGATATTTTGTAACCCTTGAGAGTTTTCTTAGTATTAGGATAATTGGAGGGAATATTACATATATACATATAAATACATATGTATTTATGTGTGTATATCTGTGTGACATGTGTGTATATGTGTATACATACATATGTGTATATATGTACATATGTACATCCATATAGCCATCAGATCAATACCCATCTGAGAGCATGGGACTGGCACCCACCATAAGACCAATGGAGACCCTGTGCAACAATGTATCGAACAGACCCCATATCAAGCAGAAAACAGGCCCAATGAGAAGACATCAGTTATTCCAGAACATCGTAATTGTGAGCTGCCACTCCACAGCCCCACACTTTCCCTGGCAGATTGCACTTCAGGTCGGATCCTTATATATCCCTCCTCTTCCCAATCATGCTGTGTATATATATGAGAAAATATGCCTTGGTTTTTGGGGTGGGGGTCTATTAGGACTTTTCTTACCATGTGATTTAATTTCTTTCCCTTGAAATAGCTGTGTCCTCAGGGAAGGCAAACGACCTGTACATTACAGACCTTCACCAGCAAATATGCAGGGGTCTCTTTCCCTTTACTTCTCCCTCTCGAGCCCTTCCTCCCAGGCCTGTCTCTCTGCCCCCTTATCCCCACCGCACCCTCTTTGAGTCTTCTCTGAGTCCCCTTGAAGCTGGTCTTCCCTTTTTCTCCTCAGAGTCCCGAATGCATGGTGGTGCCGCTGCTGGCTCTCTCTTGTGTGGCCGCCTTGCTTTTCAGACAGGTGACCCTGTGTAGTAATGAGACAGAATGGAATCTGGAGTGACCTGAGCTAGATCCCCACCAGTGGAGGCTCTACAGGCACTGGCTGGTGAATAGAGTCACATGAGGGACTTAAACTCACCTCTGTCTTTAGATAGCACATTCACATGTACTATCCTGCCTGGGGGTCTCATCAGGGAGTCAGTGTGCTAAGAAAATAACCCTTCAGTTATGTAATAAAGATGATCTCCCCAGAGATGTTCTGCCTGGGACCTGGAGATCAGGACTCAAACCAGTTATCATTTACTTGGTGCAAAATTCACTTTTATCTTTCTTGCTAGTGACCTGCAAGGACTAGGATTTGATTTTGCCAAAAGTTGACAAATGTGTGGATTTAGAAGTGGGATATCAGCTGTGTGACTGATAAAGTTTTGTAAATGATGTTCCAAAAAATAAAAAAAGAAAGAAAAAGCCTATTCTGTAATTGTCGCTTCCTCTCAGAAAAGCTCTGATAGAAAGAAACAACAGTGTCCCATAAAACCAGAGCATACTCTCTCATAGAGACACAGCATGAATGGGAAGAGGAGATATGGGAAGGGATCGCACCTAAACGGCAAACTTGTGGTAAACAACAAATCATTGTTGAGGTCTTCAGCCCATGATGGATTTGCGTTAAGAAATACTGGACTGACAGAACCACACATGATAACAGACCTATAGGAAGCCATCCAAGACCAAGATGTTGGAAATATGTGCAGATTGAGAGTTTATAATATTACCCAGGATCACAGGCACATCCCCACAAAGCCCTGGAAAAACATATTGTCTATTGAGGATATAGCAGAATTCTTTGTGAACAGAATCAAAGCAGGGATGGAGAATGGACCAAGAGAGGCCTGAAAACAAGAGAACCCCTCATCAGGTGCAGAGGAATGGTCAGAGCAAGGTGAGGACTCAGAAGAGAAAGTCTTAGATGAACGTAAACTAAGTTTTGTTGCCCATTACCCAGGGAAAATGGGATAAAAGTAACCAAAGGCAGAAAAAAGACAGAGCTGCCCAATTCTTACTACCTTACCTTTTTCTCTTCTTGAGAAACCTTTGAAGAAGGACAGAATGAAAATGGCTAAGTAGAAAATTTATAGAAATTAGAAAATATATACTATATATTCATCAATGCTTAGAAATCTATTTCATTGGCAAATAAAAGAGATCAAAGAGATCCTTGATGAATTCAAATCATGTAGCCTAAGAAAATTGCATCCCTCGGAACTGATAGAATTGGTAGGTGAGATTGTTGAACCACTGACGGTGATAGTTGTAAGAAAAGGCCTTGAGAAGAAAACGTTATGTCCTTATTTGTTTTTAAAAAGGAAAAAAAGGACTGGAAAAGATCTTGATTGGTTTTGAATATTGTGCTAAATCTTACAGGATTAATTCAATATGTGCAGGCTTACCCTTATGTTTAAGAAATAAAGTTCGGAGGTACTACATAATTAGCAGTTTGCCTGGAAAAAGATCTGAGGGTTTTAGTGAACTTGTAATGTAAAAAGACGTACAGCTTCTGTGATAAGGATGTGATGGTCCCCTGTTCAAGGACCAAATATAGTTTAGCGTTCCTTTCTGAACCCCACATTTTCAGATGGACATGGATGGGCAGGACAGTATCCAACATGGGCAATTTCCATAATAAATAGCTTGGAGCATATGCCTCCTTGAGACTGGTTGAACAATTGGCTGAATTGTTTACCCTGGCAAGAGAATACCAAGGAATAACAGAATAACTCTCTTTAAGTACTTGAAAGGCCTAAAATATAGCAAAGAAATTTGATGTATTCTGTTTGACTCCCAAGAGCAGACCTGCGAGCAGTGTATACATTAAGCCTAAATTTGAATTTGTTCTAAAGAAAAATCCTCCATCACTTAGAGCTATCCAAAAGTGGAGTGGCTGTCATTGTGACTAATGCAAGTTCTTACTGGAAGTCTTGAAGCAGAGGTTGACAGTTAAGTTGCAGTGATCATCCTTTTTCAAGTATGTAGTTTGAATTAAGTAGTCACTTTGTTTCCTTTCAACTCTGAAATTCTCTGATTCTCCCTTGACAATAAGTGCTCATGACAATGCACCTGTCAACAAGATGTTTTGAGTAGTTCATTAAGGGAAGTGTTGGTGAGGTTCAGGGTCAACCTTCTTTACCCAAGGAACCTTTGAGTCTGTTAGGATATGTCGTTGAAGTAAAACCACATTGGCAGAGAACTGAGGTGGAGAAACATGGGAGGTTTTGGTAAATGCTCAGGTGACTAGTTTTTGATCTTTTATAATTCCTGAAAATGGAGCATCTCAAAATTGTGTTATTGGAATCATTTCAAGAGTGAGATGGACAGTGTGAGGGTTGTTTGTTTTTTGTTTTTTTTTTGAGAATACTCAGTAATATCTGCTTAGTTCATCGTGCTTTAGTGCATGATGGAGAAGGTGCTTCTGACTGTGTTAGATGTAAAAAGGCTGCTTCAGGAATTGGTAGTCAAGGATGAGTGACTGCATAGTAGATAAATCTGTTGCTCCAAATAGTTGCCATTTTATTATCAGTGAATGTCATCACAAGGTAGTGGTGAAAAGCACTGGTTTACTTAAAATAGAAAAATAATTCAGTTGACATTCTGGCAGTCTTCCGAACTTATTAGCAGCAAATGCGAGTTAGATGCCTCTTTAGGTAAGTCAGAGGGGACTGCAAAGAAATGACAAAACAAACCATACACAAATTGGACACATTTCAAGCAAAATTTAGTGGGTTGAAAAGTGAGGATTAACCCTTGGTCTCCCACAGATAGGAACGGTGTTCTCAAAGTGTTTTCAGTTCAGGGAATGTGGCTCTAGGTCTGAGGGGGTGTCTGGCATTAGACCCGCTACTGATCCCTAGTGGTATAAGTGCTAATGACACACAGGAAAATCCCTGAAGCTTGCAACAGTCTAATGGTGGGCCTTGGTTCTTTTTCTCTATGTAGAAATAATGGCAACACTGATGATGATAACAATAACTCACATTTATGTAGCAATAAACTATGTGCCAGACACAATGCTTAGCACTTCAGGAGCAATTTACAGTTGCTTCATTTGATTCTCACAACTGTGGGAAGTAGCTGCTATTATCACCCCCATTTTAAAGTTAAGATAATAAAGGAAAAATTATTTGTCCAGCATCACCAGATCAGACAAAGACAAAATAAAAGGCCTTGGAAAAATATTAATGTTAGGTAGGAATGGTGGAATTTAATTTTATAATTAATGGTCAATTCATGAATAATATTCATGTTACAATTTCGCATTCCTTCAGTAAGTTCCAGGGGAAGCAGTATCACGGATTGATCTCTGGAGCAAGAAAGTCTACGTTCATATTCTGCCAGTAAAACACACTAGTCATGTAACTACACCTATGAATCCTCTGGGCAATATTCTATGATCATAAATTGGAAGACAATTGCTGATCCACTGAATGGTAGAAGTTTTCTCTCTGAGAGTTCCCTAATTAACTGCCATGAAGGAAATCCAGACTCAAACACAATACAGCCTCATAACTTTGAGAACTCAAATACTAAACACTCAAATAATGAGTAACATATCTTTATTTTTCTGTATTCATATGCATATAACTTATTCTAATATGAAATTTTTCTGACTAAAATAATAGAAATAATAAGGCATTTATACCTATGTATGCGTACAAACACACACACACACACACACGAAATTCATTGATTTCGTACTTGACAATGAATTTATGTACCTTTAATTGGGGCTGCTAGATGGTGCAGTGGATAGAGTACCAGTGCAGGCATCAGGAGGACCTGAGCTGAAATCTCACTTCAGACACTTGATACTCAATAGCTGTGTTACCTTGGGCAAGTTACTTAACCGCAATTGCCTCATCCTGGGTCATCTCCAGTCATCCTGATGAATATCTGGTCACTGGATTCAGATGGGTCTAGAAGAGAAGTGAGGCTGGTGACATACACAGGGCTCTCTCACTCAAAACAAAGTCAAGTGCAAGTCATGCCATTATTTCTCTGATGGCATGGTCTTCTTTGGCAATGAAGGAGGAATACACATCTACCTCTAATTACTTCTACTAAATATGTTTGTGTTTCTGTGTATGAGAAATCACCAATTTTATTTCCCCACCCTTTGGATTAAGCACCACTATGTGCTAGACACTGTGTTAATCTCTTTGCTAATATTTCCTTTGATCCTCACAACTGTAGGAGATTGGTAGTTTTATTTTCATTTTACTGTGTCTTGCCCAGGACACAGCAGTAAAGGACCCGAGGACAGGTTTATACTTAGACAGTCTTGACTCCAGACCAGCTGCCACCTAGTTGCCCTCATTTCATAGAATGGTAGTTTGAACAGAAAAGAAGGAAAGCTATCTTTTACAAAGCAAAGTATAGAAGCACAGTGATTTTGGTTGTTGATTTCCCTTTCTTTTGAAGAAAATGGGTGTGGAGAAGTATTTCACTCTTTTATTCATAAATAAATATGGGAAATGAAAAAAAGGCATTAATGAGGAAATCTCTTTAAGTAAGATGCATACACATGAGCACAAAGATTGCTTTATACAACTTTGGATGATAAAATTATATGTTTTAATAAATATCCCTTCTTATTTCTTACTGAAAAGAGAACTCAGATTTTTAAATGAAAGCACTCTCCCCCCCCATATGATTTTAGGACTTTTCTTAGGAAATACAGGAGATCATTGTTGATTATCTCTCCTGCTAGAAGGCCCCCCCACACACACCGACAGAGTGAGCTGAGTTTAGCCATTGAAAATTTATGTGAATGAGAGAAAAGAAATAGGACATAACATAATCTTTTCACTACTGCTTTTAAAAAGGCTAGGTGAACCTACAGGGTGAGAGGAAGGGAACATTTTGATCAAATACCTAATTGAAGAATAACACATTATCTACGGAAACGTTTGTCATTACTTCAGTATCTCTGGTCTTATCCTTGAATTGAGGTTGAAAATTGAATTCCATGCAGAGAAAATATGCATGAACACATATATGCAGCAGACGTGCATATTTGTGTATGTCTATATGTTTATGTGTGGATATAGGTAGATACAGATATAGATACAGATTAGATACAGATATGAACATAAATATAGATATAGATTTCAGATACCCATTACATATGCATAGGGATAGGAATATAAGGACATGGATGTAGATACACATACAGATATGTGTACCATATATACCAATATGGACATAGATACAGATGAGCTATCGATATGGACATAAATATAGGTATAGATTAATATAGGTATAGGTACAAATACAGATTGGATGTATATGTAGAAATAGGACCATATACAGATTAGACACAGATATCGATATAGATATGAATACAGATACACTGATATAGATGGGAAGATACATACAGATACAGTTCAAATATAGATCTGGACATGAATGTATATAGATAGATAGATAGGTAGGTAGGTAGATAGATGGAGATAGATATAGCTGCAGACACAGATTGGATGGACATAGAAATGAAAACATATTAGAGAGGGATATAGATATGGACATGAGTATAAATGTACATACAGATAGGTATAGGTATAGACACAGAATAGGTAGATATGGAAATAGAAACATAAGCAGATTAAACAGGGATGTAGACACACATATAGATAGGTATATGAATATAGATACACTGATATAATATAGAGATACATATAGATACAGATATAGGTTAGATATAGATATGTATATGCATATATATAAGTATATATATACATACATCTATACATACATATATATATATATGTATGTATAGATGCAAAAATTATCTTGGAATTGAAAGAGCTGGGTAATAGGGTAAATTCAGGAAAACACATTAACACCAAACCCTTTCAATGCCCATGTCCCAAGGGAAAACATCAAACCTTCTCTCAGTCTTTACGTACTGAAGGTTATGAGTCTAGCCCTGTCCCAGGCCTCAGCTTCAGGGGAACATGGAAGGTTAATAACTTGCTCCTCTGCTGACCACTAAAAGTGGCTCACCTTGCTGTCTAGATCACTTTTCTTGATCACCTCAGATACACGGAGGGATTGGGGCTTCTGTCACCAATACTCCCAACTAGGATGGCGGGGTGTTCTTGGACAGAAGGAAAGTGGTACAACCATGTCTCAAGCCAGGTGCATCAGGAATTGGGGACCTCTGGGAAGTGAGTCAGTCGTGCTGCCTCGGTGTTATTCTCCTGGCCTCACCAAGAGAGGAGGAGGATTCTCATAGGCCATAAAGTCCTAAAATCCAAGAGGCCTCTGCTGGGATGCCAAAGGCCATGCCATTGTTTTCCCCTGCTTTAACCTCCTCCTTCAAGAATCCCCAGCATCCTTGTAAAACTCCTTCTTGGTCATCTTGGAGATGAATTACACCAAGGAGAGGATCGTGTGTGTGGCGCTGGGGGTGAGAGGGCAGATGACCTAGCCTCTTTATCTCTCCCCATTATCGCCCCCAAACCTGAAGATTTCAAGTACAGAGGGCATCTTTTGATTTTGCAAGGAACCAACTGGCACCTCATTGGTCTGAAGTGACTAAACAGAATGCTGCTTACAGCAATTTGGGGCAGAAATTGTGGGGGCACCATAGAAATGGCTATCTGTCCAGGGTCTAGGTGTGCATGGTGGTCTATGACCCTTGTGGTGCTCACGGTCGCTTCCTAACCACAGAAGAAAAGCTGTGGAGCAGGGGTTGCAATGAGCAGGTGCAGCTGGGACACGGTGATACCAAGAAAGCGGAAGCCCCCAAACTCATGGAAGTCCGTAGCAAGGAAGTGATGGTGTCCGCTGGCTGTGGGAAGAACCACACTCTGACTTTGACAGAAACTGGCTGTGTGTTTACTATTGGAGAGAACAAGATGGAGCAACTTGGCCTTGGACGACAGCAATGCCATTCTGAGCCCTGCACAGTTAATGAACAACAGCCAGCCAAACAGGAAAATGACTTGTGGCGATGAATTCAGCATGATAATGGACTGCAAAGGAAAACTCTACTCCTTTGGGTGCCCTGAATATGGTCAGCTGGGACACATTTCTGACAGGAAATTCATTGCCCGGCCTCAGAGGATAGTATGTGACTGTGAGTTGGTTCCCTGCTAGTTGCCATCTGCATTGAAAAGACAAAAGATGGACAGATTTTGCCAGTCCCCAATGTCGTTGTCTGAGATGTTGCCTGTGGCACTAATCACACTGGTTCTAGACTCTTAGAAACGTGTTATCTCTTGGACGATTGGAGGGAATTGCTTGCTGGGCCATACAGAGCACAAGGATGTTCCTGTGTGGTGAAGCTGTTCAATTTCCTGGGCCGGGAAGCCAGGCAAATCTTCACTGGCTACCCCTGCTACTTCAAAGTCAGTGAAGTTGGTGGCTTGTTTTTCTGGGGTGCTGCCAACACTTCTCTGGAGTTCACCATGTATCTCAAAGCTGTTCAGGACCTCTGTCGCTGGAGAATTACCAACTTAGCTTGTGGGAAGAGTAGTATTATCCTGGCTGCAGATGAGAGTATCATCAGCTGGGGCCTGTCTCCAACCATTGGTGAATTGGGCTACTGCTATCACAAGCCCAAGCCTTCCACAGCTGCCCAAGAAGTGGAAACGCTTGATGGCATTTACACAGAGTACATTGCTATATGCTACTCACACCTTTTGGTGAATGGGAGGGAACAGAGGGAAACTAAAAATTAAAGTCAAAAAAACCTCCCTGAATATAATTCCTGCATGCTCTCTTGATGCTGGGGGCAGCAAGGCTGCCACCAGGCTCTCCACGCCCCTCCAGGCAGTCAGCATTGTCAGTGTGCCCTGGAACACTAAGAAGGCTGATGAGACGAGATTCCTCAGTGAAAAAGTCGCAGATGCTCCTATTTGTTAGTCTTGCCAGGTTCACTTTTATAAGCAAATTCAACATCAGCTACCTTTTTACTGTAGAATCTCCGAAGTCTTTCTCTCCCCCTTTCTCTACTTTCTCCCTTCCCCTACCCCAAATGTTCAGTTAAAATATTTGCTTTCAGTTGAGGACTTTAGGATTCCCAAAATAGGCACACAAAAAAACAAAAAACAAAAAGCAAACCCCTGTTCTTCCAAGACCATCTTTGTTAAAATTCCCACTTCCAAGAAAGTCTTGTAAAAAAAGACTCCCTCTTCCAAGTGCGTTCTCTTGCTCCAAATGGAAAGAGATTCTGCAGAGGTTCTTTGCAACTAAATATACCTATTCATGCAATTGTTCCTTTCATATTGACTCCAACAATGACGTTGTGCAGGGTTAGCTATTGTGCTAACAGCCTAACAAGTGAAATTTTATTTATTTTCCTAAGTAGGAAGTTTTTCCTACGACAGACATTTAATCATAGAAAGAACAAAATAAGGCTTTTCCAAAGCGTTGAAAACAACACTGACTTATGACAAAATATATGGCTACCAGTATCCTGTGACTTTTAAGAGATACTGAAAGATCATTGCACTCAAAATCCATGCTCCTGTCTGCCAGCTAAACGATTTCAATCTATTATTTTTCAAGTCACAGAATCAATATTGGAAGGAAAACCCAAAGTTTCTCCCAATGAATTCATACAACTCATCAACAAAGAGAGTTTTCAAGAACTTCCCCAAATGGTCAGAAGCACAATGAAGAGGAATCTCTGTGGTTTCCTACTTCATCAGTACTTGAACTGAACCTGCCCCTTGATTCCAGGCCACAGCCGCCCTTAGCCACCTGTCCACCTTTCACCTCCAATAACCCCCACTTCATCTGTCCTCTCGTTCCCGCAGCAGTCTCCTGCTCAGCTACCTAGGCCCCCGGCCTCATTTCCCTCCACCGCCAAACCAGCCTCAGCCCCAGTGGCTGCACAGCCTTCACCGCCCCCATGACCACATCATCCTCCTCTCATGTGTGGCAGACCCACCACCAGGACTCAGAGGCCACCATCAACTGCCAGATCAAGCTGGAGCTCTATGCCTCCTGTGTCTACCTGTCCATGTCTTACTACTTTGACCCATATTATGCAGCGTTGAAGAATTTTGCCATTTACTTCCTCCACCAGTCCCACTAGGAGAAGGAGCACGCTGAGAAGCTGATAAAACTTCGGAACCAGCACAGTGGCTGCATCTTCCTGCAGGACATCAAGTAACCCGACCAAGAAGACTGGGAGAGTGGACTGAATGAAATGGAGTGTGCTGTGTACTTGGAAAAAAAGTCAGTCAATCGTTACTGGAATTGCACAAGATGACAAATGACAAGAATGTCCCCTATGTATATGTTTTCCTCAAAACCCACTACCTGGACCAAAAGGTAAAGTCCATCAAACAACTGAGTGATCACTTAACCAACGTGCACAAAATGCCCCCCCCCCCCACAGCCCCTCTCCCCATTCCATCTGGACGGAATATCTTTTTGACAAGCACACCCTTGGAGACAGTGACAATGAGAGCTAAGTCACATCTGGCTCCCCAACACCTGGAAACTGTGGGCATGACTCCTCCTGTATTTCAGGGCACGCATATTTTGGTTATCTGACCATAATCTGTATCAAAAAACTACCACCATATACATCCCAATAAAGTGACCTGGTACTTATGAGAAAAAAAAAAAAAACAATACCCCAATCAATAGTAATCTCAAAGGTTTGAAGATCACCACTATGGTGAAGATCACCCATGAAGACCTGAGGAATCCCATGGCATTTTCGACAGCCCTCCTTATTAGAAAGTGTTTTCTTTGTGTAGAGCTGAAAACTACAATTTATTACCTAAGGTAAGTGGATTTTGTTTCTGGAAGACACTGTTCATATGCAAGCATTCCTGGGGATGGGGTGAATACATTAACACTTGGAGCTTAGTTGAGTTTCTCTGGTTTCTGATTGTCCCTTAGGGGAGTAGGTAGGACTGTGAAAGCGACATAGACCTGTTAAATTTTTTGATGTCATAAGGCTAAGTCAGAGGCAGGGAAAAGGGGAAGAAAAAGGGTGAAAAGAGAATTAGTAACATTTGAGGATATTGTGAAAATCCAGAGCTGCTCTTTTGGAAATGAAGACGTGGTGGCTAGGTGGCCCAGGCAGCAAGGATGCTGAATCTGAAGTCAGGAAGACCTGAGTTCAGATCCTATCACAGACATTTGCTAGCTGGTTTACCATGCACAAATCACTTTTCTTCAGTTTCCTTGTATGCAAAACTGGGACAATAATTGCACCTACCTCCCGGGGCTCTTATGAACATCAAATGAGATAACCTCTACAATCCTTTAAGTCCTTTATTAATGGCAACTTCTTATTTTCTGTACAAAAAAAAAATGAATTTTCATAAAGAAAATCTTCTTTTCTTACTTGTCTTGTTAATATTATTAGGAAAGACTTTGTCCTTGCTTCCTGTTCGTGAAGAATTCTTAATTACCATTTTTGAGAGCAAACGCTGGTGTACTGGGGAAGCCACCAGTCCAAAGAAACCCTGCACTGGTTCCTTTAGAAAGGATGAAATTCCCACTCAATGACTGGTTTGATAAGTCCTAGTTTCCTTTAGAGTTTACAGGAATCTTTCGGTGGTCTTTGATAGGAAAATGGTGAGTGAACATTGAGTCACCCTGCTGTCCAGTCCTTTGCTGCTGTCAACAGAGACTGGTACCCGAAGGCCATCCCTACTAAATCAAAACTGATCTCAGATGCAGCCAATTGTGGACTAGACAGGTGAAGGAAGAATGGGTCCGTGTTGTGTGCCTTTCATCAGGCTGAATCACCTGGCTTATCCTGAGTCCTATCTCTAGGTTTCATAGCCTTGGAAGAAAGTAGAGAAAAAAGAATAAGTTGTTTGCTAATTAACCTCAGAGTATATAAATAAGGGTCCTGCTGCTCAATGTCCTCTGCAGGTGAGTTTCTTAATATAGAGCCCTGAGTGTTCCAGTATGGATTACTCTGCCTCCCTCCGTCCAATTGTGTTATGACATTTTGTGAAGAGGTTCACAAGTGACCAGAGGCTGTTGGTTAGAAGCTAATCTCTTACACTGGGGATTGGGGGTATATATCACTTACTCCAAACTTTGTTCATAGCCATTATGATTCATTCAGCAGCACAGGCCTATTCAGAGAAGCATTTTTTATCCATGTGGCTAGGTGGGGGCACTTGAGTTTCATTGATGGGGCATAGAAACATCTCAATAGAGAGATGGATGAAACACTTACTAAGTTCTTGTTCACCTCTGCGAGGATCCGTGCTATCAAGAAATACTGATGAGGAGGAGAAAATAGAAAAGAAGAGAGGAGGAGGCACAAAAAGGTCAAGAAAGAAGAAAAAGATAAGGAAAAGAAGGCAAAAGATAATGAAAAGGAAGGAGATAGTAGGAACTGGAGAGAGAGGAGGCAAGGATGCAAAAGTGTTGGAGAAAAGGGAGCAGAGGAAAAGGAATATGGTGATGAGACACAGATGAGGGGGAGGACTACGAGGAGTAAAAGCAGGAAGAGAGGATGAGAAGGAAGAGGAGGAGGAGGACAACCACACCATCTGCAAGGAAAGAAGAAGGTATGGCCAGGCAGCTCCTAGCAAGGGGAGGGGTTTTGTGGCCTTTGAGGGTCCCCCTCCCCTCCTGTTGGGAGTTTACCACTCAAGAAGCAGGATTGATTTGGTTTCTGCAGGTTTCCCAACCTGGCTTGGGACAGCCTTCCTTTAGTCCAGGAAGACCTTAGTCATCCCAGTTGGGAGTGGTAGTGACAGTCGCCTCTACCCTCTCAGTGTATCTGAGGTGCGCCAGACATCAACATGAGACACCCTTGGTGGTCATCAGATGGGTGAGTTATTGATCCCACCATGACCTCCCCTAGAGCTGGGGCCTAGATCTCAACTAGACTCAAAAACAACTTTCAGTCCCTGGGGTGGGGGAGTGGGAGGGGTGGAGCTATAGGAGGCTGGGTTGATAATGAGTGTAGGGGGAAAGTTAAAAGGGATAGGGTAGATTGTGAGGGGGATGTGAGGGAAGTTCTGGTGCCCTAACTTGGTTGGCTCATGGGCATTGAAACCTGCTTCAGTGTTATTTTGTTACACCCTGTTTTTCTATTTTAAATAAATTAACCATTTTCACCTTTACAGTGTAATTTTACAGAATTAATTATAAAAAGTAACTCACATACTGTCCCTCCCTTACCCCACTTGGGTTGAATGAATTTACATTTTTATGTAACTTGGAAATTTTCAAAATCCTTTACACATATTATTAAATAATAAATATGGCTTAATCTTTAGAGGAAGAAATTCAAAGGACTTGGGTATTCATTAGAATAAGTTTCAGTAGATGTGAACCCTCAAGCAAGCTTAAAAGCTTGTGAGCTGCTAAGGGGTCACTTCCTGGTGTGCTTTTGTCTCTGGGATTTTATGTTTTCATTGATAGTCGTGTGTGGAAAGCTCTCGCCCATAATCAAAACGTTCTGAATACTTTTTCCACACTCATATTTTTTCTGATTATACCAGGTGCTGTGCTGTGTGTCAACATGCAAATTGCTCATATAATATTGTTCATTTCGTTTAAACATTTGCATCCCTGTACTCTGGAGATCCTGGGCTCCGTAACAAGGCCCAGTGCTTGGGCCGAACAGCTGGTTTGTGTAGCAGGTGTGCAGGCACCAAGAGGAAGATATGGTTGAGCAAGTCATGCTGTAGACATTTTGAGGAGAATGTCAAATGCAAGATGGGACATAGGAGTAAATAAAAAGAGTATTAGTTAAACTTTATTAAATGTTTCGCTAGGTACGCATTTCATCACCTACAATAATTGCTACTAATGAAAATGCTAGGGAATTATTCAACCCTTTACTACAATCAGAAGATGGCAAGAAAATACAATGACATCCTTCTGAGAGAAGAAAATATCCCAAATCACATGAGAGGTCTGTTAATTGAATAAGCATCACCTTGACAGTTCTTGATTCAGGATCAGCAGCATTCTTTAGAGGGCATGACTCAAAGAGTTACTCTATGTACAGCAAGTGGTGATGTCAAACAACTTTTCCACCCTATAGTCTGTAATATGGTGACCGTAACACCCCCAGGAACCCAGCTTCCAAGGGAATAGGATAGAAGGGAATAGAAAATGAATCAGATAAATTGAATGAAAAGAAGACAGAGAAGATTTTGGATGCGTGAAGAATTTCAGAGACTAAATATCGGGAGGAAAAATTTAGGAAAAGTTTAGGAACAATTGAATATGAACTTGAGCTGATGGAACAAGCGGTAGACTCCATCTAATCAGGATTCCAGATGGAGAAGAATCCCGAAAACCATCTCAAAAGGAGGAAGAAATTTCAAAGAAATGCAGAAGATATATAAAATAAGAAAATGAAAGTGAAACACACCGATAAAGATAGAAGGAATGTTACAATTGGATGCGTCTGCCTATATGCTGCTTAGAGAACTCAAAGAAATAATTGGATATGACTGTCTAGTTTTTACGTGGTTAAAAAGTAAAGTGAATCAACCATAAAGGAAATAGAGAACATGGAGGGAAGAGTTGTGAAAGGAGTAAATCTCTAAGGAAAGTAAAATTATAAAAGGTGCTATGTGGTGATGCCATGGATAAGGTACTAGATTGGGAGTCAGTATGAACTGAGTACAAATTCTGCTCCAGGAAATGATTAGTGATGTGACCATGATCGAGTCACTTAAATTTCCATAGTCTCAGTTTCCTCATCTGAAAAACCATAACAATGCCTCCCACCTTCCATAGATTTTCAAAGGATCAAAAGTTTTTATATGTATAAAGTGTGTGCAAATATTAATTCTGAACATATATGCTATATGTAGTAGCAGTAGTAGTAATAGTAATAGTAGTTGTAGTAGTAGTGGTAGTGGTAGTAGTAGCAGTAGCAGTAGTAGTAATAAAGGGGATATGCATGTAAAAGAAATATACCCATAAAGCAAGCAATAACGTCAATCTTATTAATGTAGTAAAGTAGTAATAAAACCAAAAAGCATAGAATCTTACTTTGGTAACAAGGAAGATCGAAACATACAAGAAGAAGAAGGCAACAAAGTCAAAACTCCTACATCCAAAGGTTGTAAGAAAAATATGAATTGGTCACAGGCCCTGGAAGTCGTGAAACAGGATTTTGAAAATCAAGTAACAGAAGAAGAGGAAAAATTGGGAAGAGAAATGAGAATGATGGAAGAAAATCATATAAAATGGGTCAACAGCTTGCTATACCCACCACCAAAAAATAATGAAGAAAATTACACCTTAAAATACCCAAATGGCAAAAGAGATCCAAAAAGCAAATGAAGACAGACTGCCTTAAAAATCAGAATTGAGAAAATGGGAAAGGAGGTCCAAAAGCTCTCTGATGAAAATAATTGCTTAAAAATTAGAATGGAGCAGATCGAAGCTAACGACTGTATGAAACATCAAGAAACTATAAAACAAAACTAAAAGAATGAAAAAATAGAAAACAATGTTAAATATCTCACTGGAATAACAAAGAACCTGTAAAATCGTTCCAACAGAGACAATTTAAAATTTTTTGGACTACCTAAAAGCCATGATCAGAAAAAAAAAGAACAAACTAGGCATCATCTTTCAAGAAATTATCAAGGGAGACTGCCCTGATATTCTAGAATCGCAGGGTAAAATAGACATTGAAAAAAATCTTCACATCACCTTCTTAAAGAGATTTCATAAGAGAAACTTCTAGGAATATTGTAGTCAATTTCCAGCATTCCCAGGTCAAGGAAAAAATGTTGCAAGCAGTCATAAAGAAACAATTGGAGTATTGTGGAAATACAAGCAGGATAACACAAGATCTAGCAGAGATGCTATAATGTCCAAGCTGCCAGATTTGTCTTGTCCTGATTTTATTTCCACAGTACTGGAATAGTATATTCCAGAGGTCAGAGGAACTCTAGACGTCAAACCAAGTAATTCCTGGGGGGAAAATGTACATTCAGTAGAACAGAAGCCTTTCAAGCCTTCTTTATGAAAAGACCAGAGCTGAATAGAAAACTTGATTTTCAAGTACCAAAATCTAAAGAATGAAAAGGTAGAGAGGAAAGAGAAATCATAAGGGACTTATGAAAGTTGAAGTGTTTATATTCCTACATGGAAAGTTATTTGTAACCCTTGAGAGTTTTCTCAGTATTAGGATAGTTGGAGGGAAAATTGTATGATATTGTATATATGTACATACACATATCTGTATGTATGTGTATGTGTGGTGTGTGTGTATATGTCCATATGTATATACACATACACACATGTACGTATGTACACATGTATATGTATATAGCCATCAGATCAAAACCCAAGTGAGAACATATTAGCCATTACAAGACCAATGCAGAACCTGTGCAACCATGTATCCAACAGTATATCCAATGTATTCCCATACCAAGCAGAAAACATGCCGAATGACAAGAAATCAGTTATCCTGGAACATCACAAGTGTGAGCTGCCCCTCCACATGGAACGCAGACCATGCTTTCCCTACAAGTTTGCCCTTTAGGTGGGATCCTTACACATCCCTCCTATGCGCATTCATGCTGTGTCTATATATGAGAGTATATGCCCGGGTTTTATTGGGGGGAGTGTTATGATTTGTCTTTCCATGTGATTTAATTTAATAACTTTCCCTTGAAATACTCATGTCTTCAGGGAAGTCCCACAACCTGAACATTGCAGTCCTGCACTACCAAACACAGGATTCCATTTCCCTTTGCTCCTCCTTCCTCTGCCCTTCCTCCCTGCAACTTCTCTCTCTGCACCTTTATCCCCATCCTGCCCTCTTTCAGTATCCTCTGAGTTCCCTTGAAGTTAGTCACCAGTTTTCTCCTTACAGACCAAAGAGACAGCGGTGCCATTGGTGACTCCTGAGTGCTCAGTGCTTTGATTTTCAGATGGGTCACCCTGTGCTGTAAAGACAGGAGATGGAGTCTGGAGTGAACTGGGCTACGTCATCCCCAGGGGAGGCTGTGCAGGCACTGGCTGGTGAAAAGAGTCTTGACTTAAGCTCACTTCTGCCCTTAGATAGCACATTCACAGTTACTATCCTGCCTAGGGGCTCACCATGGAGTCAGTATCCTAAACAAATAACTCTTAAGTTATGAAACACAGAGGCATCTCTGCAGAACTGCTCTGCCGGGGATCCAGAGATCAGGACTCAAACCACCTATCATTTACTTGGAGCAAGATTGACTTTTGTCTTTCTTCCTAGTGACCTGGAAGGATTAGGATCTGATTTTGCCAAAGGTTGATAGATGTGCCGATTTAGGGGAACTGAGATTTCAGCTGTGTGACAGATATAGAGCTGTCAATGGCATTTCAAAAAAAAAAAAGACTAAAAGAAAGTATACTGTGTAATTGTGGCTTCAGCTGAGAAAACCTCTGATAGAACCAAACCGCTGCACCTTATAAAACCAGGGCATATTCTCTTGCAGACACATACCATGAATTGGAAGAGGACATATGGGTAGGGATCCCACCTAAAGGGCAACTTGTGGGGAACAACAGAGATCATTGTTGAGGTCTTCAGCCCATGATGGAGTTGTGTTAAGAAATCCTGGTGTGACAGGACCACACATGATAACAGACCCATAGAAAGCCATCCAATTACAAGAAGGTGGAGATTTATGCAACTTCAGAGTCTACAAGTTTACCCAGGGTAACAGCTAGATCCCCACAAAGACAAAAAATACCTTGGAACCACATATTGGCCATTGAGGACATAGCAGACTTCTTTGTGGACAGTATCAAAGCAGGGGTGGAGAGTGGACCAAGACAGCCTTGAAGTAAAGAGAACCCCCCATCAGTTGCAGAGAAATGGTCAGGGCAAGGCGATGGTTCAGAGGAGAAAGTTTCCCATGAAGATGCAACTAGGTATTGCTGCCCATTACCCAGGGTAGATGGGATAAAATTAAAGGAAAGCAGAAAAAAAGACAGAGCTGCCCAATTATTATGCTTTTTTCTCTGCTTGTAAAACCTTTGAAGAAGAAAGGACAGAATGAAAATTGCTAATTAGCAAATTAGTACAAATTAGATAATATTTAATATATATTCATAAATTTCTACAAATTTATTTCATTAGTGAATTAAGTAAGGAAATCAAAGATATCCTTGATAAATTCAGATCATGGAGCCTAAGAAAATTACCTCCCTGGGAAGTGACAGAATTGCTGGGTGAGATTTTTGGACGACTCTTGATGATATTTGCAAGACTGTTTAGCATAGGAAGGCCTTGAGAAGAATAACTACTGTCTCGATTGTCTTTACAAAAGGATAAAAAAGAATGGAAAAGATCGTGACTGGCCTCAAATATTGGCTAAATTTAATAAGATTACTTTCAAGATTGTAAGTCTTACACTTGGTTTTGTGAAATAAACTGCTGAGGTAGTATGTCATTAGCAGTTTGCCTGGAGAAAGATCTGAGAGTATTAGTGAACTTGTAATGTCAAGAATGGTAAAGCTTCTGGAATAAGGAGGTGATGGTCCCCTGGTGAAAGCCCAAATAGAGTCTAGTGTTCATTCCTGAAGCCCACATTTTCAGAAGGGCATGGATTAGCAGGACGGTATCCAGACATATGCAGTTTCTATAATAAATAGCTTGGGGCACATGCTGCCTTGAGATTGGTTGAACAATTGGTTGAGTTGTTTATCCTGGCAAGATAAGACCACGGAGTAACAGAATAACTCTCTTTAAGTACTTGAAAGGCCCAACTAATGGAAGAGAAATTTGATTTGTTCTGTTTGACCCTCAAGGACAGACATGGAAGCAATGTATACATGAAGCCTATATTTCAGTTTGTTCTAAAGAAAAATGCTCAAGCAATTAGAGCTATCCAAAAGCGGGATGACTGCCATTGAGAGTAGCGCAAGGTCTCATTGAAAGTCTTGAAGCAGAGGCTGACAGTTAAGTTGCGATTGTCACCCTTTATCAAGTATGTAGTTTGAATTAAATGCTCACTGGGTTTCTTTTCAACTCTGATATTCACCGCTTCTCCTTTGACAATCACTGTTCATGAAAACGAGCCTGTCAACGCAATATTTTTAGAAGTTCATTAAAGGAAAATATGGTCAGGTTCAGGGGTCAACCTGCCTTTTCCAAGGCAACTTTGACTCAGTTAGCATATGTCGTTGAAGTAAAACCACATTGGCAGAGAAGTGAGGTGGAGAAACATGGCAGGTTTTTCTAAATGCTCAGGTGACTAGCTTTTGATCTTGTGTAATTCCTGTAAATTAAGCATCACAAAATTGTATTCTTGGAATACTTGCAGGAATGAGATGGAGAATGTGAGGGTTTTTCTGGAGAATATTGAAGAATCTCTGCTTAGTTCATCAGTTCTTGTGTGCGTGAGGGAGAAGGCACTTCTGACTGTGTTACGTGTGAAAAGGCTGTTTCAGGAGTTGGTAGTCAGAGATGAGTGACTGTTTAGTAGATAAATTTATTGCTCCAAAGAGTTGCCATTTCATTATCAATGGATGCCATCACATGGTAGAGGTGAAACTCACTAGTTTACTTAACATAGAAAAACTGTTGAATTGGCATTCAGGGACTCTTCCCCACTTATTAGCAGCAAATGCTTAATAGGTGCCTCTTTTGATAAGTCAGAGGGGACTGCAAAGAAATGACAAAAGAAACAATACACAAATTGGACATATTTCAAGCAAACTTTAGTGGGATGTAATTTGAGGATTAGCCCTTGGTCTCCTACAGATAGGAACTTGGCTCTCAAAGTACTTTAGATTCAGGGTATGTGGCTCTAGGTCTGAGAGGGTGTCTGGCATTAGACACACTGCTGATACCAAGTGGTAAAAGCTCTAATGGCACACAGGAAAATCCCTGAAGCTTGCAGCAGTCTAATGGTGGGGCTTGGTTCTTTTCCTATATGTAGAAATAATAACAACACTGATGACGATAATAATAACTTACATTTCTGTAGAATTAACTATGTGCCAGGCACAACTCTAAGCACTTCAAGAGCAATTTACTACTACTTCGTTTGTTTCTCACAACTGTAGATGATATAAGGAAAAATTACTTGTGCAGGGTCACCACATCAGACAAGGACAAAACGGGAGGGCCTTGGAAATATGTTAATGTTAAGTAGGAATGGTGACATTTAATTTTAGAAGTGGTCAATTCGTGAATATATATTCACGTTACAATTTAGGATTCCCTCGGTAACATCCAGCGGAGGCAGTATAACAGACCGGTCTCTGGAGAAAGAAAATCTGAGTTCATATTCTGCCAATAAAATGCACTAGACAGTTAATATCACCTTTCAGTCCTCTGGGCAATATTGTACGACCATATGTTGCAAGATAATTACTGATCCCCTGAATGGTAGAAGTTTTCTCACTGGGCATTGCCTAAACAGCTACCATGAACCAAATCCAGACACAAGCAAAAGGCAGCCTCATAACTTTGAGAACTCCCATAATAAACAGTCAAATAATGAGTAGCATATCTTTATTTTTATATATTCATATACATATACCTTACTAAAATACAAGATTTTTCTGACTAAAATCATAGAAATAACAAGGTATTTAAATATATGTATGAGTACATACACATCTATGAAATTCATTGGTTCAGTACCTGGCAATGAATTTATTTACCTCTAACTAATTCTAGTAAATGTTTGCGAGTGTGTTTATGAGAACACCAATTTTTTTCCCCCACACTTCGGATTAAGTACCACCATGTGCTAGACACTATGTTAATCACTTAACTAATTTTTCCTTTGATGCTCAAAACTGTAGGAGATAGGTATTATTATTTTCATTTTCCTGTGTCTTGCCCAGGACACAGCAGTAAAGTGCCAGAGGCCTGGTTTGAACTTAGATATTCTAGACTCCAGACCAGCTATCACCTAGTTGCCCTCATTTAATAGAAAAGTAATTTTTACAGATAAGAAGGAAAGATCTCTGTTACAAAGCAAACTAAAAAGCACAGTGATGAGGGTTGTTGTTTTCTTTCCCTTTGGCCAGAAATGGGTGGAGAGAGCTATTTCGCTGTTATATTCATCAATTAACTTGGGAAAAAGAAAAGAAAAGTACATAATGAGGGAACCTCTTTAACTAAAGATACACACAGGAGCACAAAGACTGCTTTATATAAGTTAGGATGATAAAATTATATGTTTTAATAAATATCCATTCTTGGTTCTTACTGACAAGGGAACTCAGATTTTGTAATGAAAGCAGTCTCCCCCTATACCATTTTAGAAGTTTTCTTAGGAAAGAGAAGGGATCATTGCTGAATATCTCTCCTGACAGAAGGTCCCCTTGCACCGACAGAGTGAGCTGAGTTTAGCAACGGAATATTTATATGAATGAGAGAAAAGAAACAGAATATAACATATGCTTTTGACTTCTGGTTTGGAAAAGGCTAGGTGGGCCTACAGAGTGAAGGGTAGGGGACATTATGACCAAATATCTATTTGAAGACTAATACATTAACTAGGGAAACTTTTGTCATTACTTCAGAATCTCTTGTCTTGTCTTTGAATTGGGGTTGAGAATTTAAATCCATGCACAGAAAATATGCATATACACACACATGTAGGAGACATGCATATTTGTGTATGTGTGTATGTTTATATGTAGATAGAGATAGATACAGATATAGGTACAGATTAGATATGGATATGGACATTAATATAGATAAAGATTTCAGGCACAGATTTTCTATGGATGGGGATATGAATGTATGAATATATCAATACACATACAGATATCATATAGACAGATAAAGATATAAATATAGGTACAAACATGTATACAGATGTGATATCGATATGGACATGAATATAGATATAGATAAAGATAGGTATAGCTACAGATGCAGATTGGAGATATATATTTGGAAATAAGAACATATAGAAATGAGAGAGATATGGATATAAATATGCATATGAATATAGATACACTGATACAGATATGTAAATACAGATTAGAGGAATGGATATCAATATAGATATAGACAAATATACCTACAGATAAAGATTGAATATTGATATCGAAATAAAAATAAGCAGATCAGACAGGGATATAGCTATAGATGTAGATACAGATATATATATATATATATATATATATATATATATATATATATATATATATATATATATATATATATATATATATATATATATATATACATATACATATATATACACACATACACAGTATAGATATGGAGATAGATATAGACACAGATACAAATTACATATAGATAGGGATATGAATATATATCTGCATATATATATACACATATATATAGATAGATATACACATAATCTAAGTATTGAAAGAGCTAGGTAATAGGGTAAATAGAGGAAAAAACATTAACACCAAAGCCTTTCAATGCCAATGTCCCAAAGGAAAACACCAAACCTCCTCTAAGTGTGTAGGTACTGAAGGTTATGTGTCTAGCCCCGTCCCAAGCCTCAGCTTCAGGAGAACACGGTACGTTAGTAACTTGTTCTTCTGCTGACCACTAAAGGTGGCTCACCTTGCTGTCTGGCTCACCTTTGCTGATCACCTCAGATACACGGAGGGATTGGGGCTTCTCTCACCACTACTCCCAACTAGGATGGCGGGGTGTTCTTGGACAGAAGGAAGGTGGTACAAGCACTTCTCAAGCCAGGGGAATCAGGAATCAGCGACCTCTGGGAACTGAGTCAGTCCCGCTGCCTGGGTGTTATTCTCCTGGCCTCAGCAAGAGGGGAGGAGGATTCTCAAAGGCCATCAAATCCTAAACTCCAAGAGGCCTCTGCTGGGATGCCAAAGGCCATGCCATTGTCTTCCCCTGCTTTAACCTCCTCCTCCAAAAATTCCCAGCATCCTTGTAAAACTCCTTCTCGATCATCTTGGAGATGGAGCACACCAAGGGAGGACTGTGAGTGCAAGGCAGGGGCCAGGTAACCCAGGCTCTTTCCCTCTCCTATTATCCCGAAGGCTCTAAAGGCAGAGGGCATCTTTTGATTTTGGGAGCAACCAACCTGGACTTAGTTTTCAGAAGGAAGTGACTACATAGCAAGGTGCTTACAGCAATCTGGGGCAGAACTTTTGGGACACCACAGAGACGCCTGTCTTTCTGGGATCTAGGTGGGGATGGTGGTCTCTGACCCCTGTGCTGCTCCAAGTCTCCTCTTCACCACAGAAGGGAAGTGTGGAGCTGGGATCACAATGAAAAGGGGTAACTGGAACTGCGTGATACCAAGAGAGTGGAAGCCCCGAAACTCATGGAAGTCCTCAGCAAGGAAGTGATCTTGTCTGCTGCTTGTGGGAGGAACCACACTCTATCTTTGACAGAAATTGGCTGTGTGTTTGCATTTGCAGAGAATAAGTTGGGGCAACTTGGCCTTGGTTACCAGATTAATGCCATCCCCAGTCCTGCATAGATAGGTTACAATGGCCAGCCCAATACCAAAATGACTTGTGGGGCTGGATTCAGAATGATAATGGATTGTAAACGAAACCTCTACTCCTTTGGGTGCCCTGAATGTGGTCGGCTGGGACACAATTCTGACTGGAAATTCATTGCCCAGCCTCAGAGGATAGAATATGAGTGTAATCTGGTCCCCTGCTAGTTCTCATCTTCACTGAGAAGACAAAAGATGGACAGATTTTGCCAGTCGCCAGTGTCGTTGTCTGAAATGTTGCCTGTGGCACCAATCACACTCTGGTTCTTTTCTCTTAGAAATGTGTTTTCTCTTGGGCATTTGAAGGGGATGGCTGACTGAGCCACACAGAGTAGAAGGATAGTATGACCCCTCCTCTGGTGAAGCTGTTCAATTTCCTGGGCCAGGAGGCTACCCCTGCCCCTTCGAAATCACTGAAGTTGGTAGCCTGTTTTTCTGGGGTGCTACCAACACTTCTCTGGAGTTCACCATGTATCTCAAAGCTGTTCAGGGCCTCCGTGACTGGACAATGACAAGCTTAGCTTGTGGTAAGTGTAGTATTACAATGGCTGCAGATGAGAGCACCATCACCTGGAGCCTGTCTCCAACGTGTGGTGCATTGGGCTACTGCTATCACAAGCCCAAGTCTTCCACAGCTGCCCAAAAAGTGAAAACCCTGGATGGCATTTACACAGAGCAGGTTGCCATAGGCTACTTACACTCCTTGGTGAAGGAGAGGGACCAGAGCAAGAATGAAAAAGAAAAGAAAAAATGACTCCCTGAGTATAATCCCCACACCTTCTCCTGCTGCTGGGAGCAGCAAAGCTGCCAGCAGGCTGTCCAGGCCCCTCCAGACAGTCCACCTTGACAGTGTTCCCTGGAAGAAAAAGAAGGGAAATGAGAAGAGATTACTCAGTGAAAAGGTCTCCTGAAGCTCCTATTTGTTAGTCTTCCTGAGGTTCTGTTTTATAAACATATTCGATGTTAACTACTTTTTTACTGTACGATCCTCAAAGTTTATCACTTCCTTTCTCTCTTTTCTCCCTTCCTCTACCCTAAATGTTCAATTAAAATATTTGCTCTTCGTTGTGGACTTAGCATTCCTACAAAAAAAAAAAAACAAACAAACAAACAAAAAAAAAAGGAACCTAAAAAAATCACAAACCCTATTCTTCCAAGAGCATCCTTGTAAAATTTCCACTTCCAAGAACGTCATTATAAAAAACAGCACCTTCTTTCCAAACGCATCCTCTTGCTCCAAAAGGAAACCGATTCCAGAGAGGCTCTTTGCTGCTAAATACAGGTATTCATGAAAGATACGCTTTCGTATTAACTCCAACAATAACATTTTGCAGGGCTAGCTATTGTGCTAATAGCTTAAGAACTGAATTTTTATCTAATTTCCTAAGTAGTAAGTTTTATCTAGAATAGGGATTTAACCATTAAAATAATATTAGCCTTTTCTAAAGCTTTAAAACCAAGAACTGACTTACACCAAAATACGTGGCTGCCACTATCCTGTGACGTTGAACAGATGCTGAAAGATCATTCAGATCAAAATCCATGCTCCTGTTGGCCAGCTAAACGATTTCAATCTTTCATTTTTCGTGAGCCTCAGAATCAATATTGGATGAAACACCCAAAGTTCCTCCGAAATAATTCATATAACTCATCAACAAAGAGACTCTTCAAGAATTCTCTCAATCGGGCAGAAACGCAGGGAAGGCAGAGTCGCTAAGGTTTCCTGCTTCATCGCTGCTTGTATGGAATCCGCTGCCCGGAATTCCTGGCCAGAGCTGCCCTTGTTCACGTTCATTTCTACTAAGCAACACTTCTTCCATCCTCCTGTTACCGCTGCAGCCACCTGCTCAGCGGCCCTAGGCCCGCGTCCTCCCTTCCCTCCGCCGTCACCCAAGCATCTGCCCGAGTCTCACCCCCAGCCGCTGCACATCCTCTGCCGCCGCCATGACAACATGCTTCCCCTCTCAGGTGCAGCAGACTTACCACGAGGACTCTGAAGCGCCAGATCCACCTGTACCTCAACGCCTCCTATGTTTACCTCTCCATGTCTTACTGCTTTTACCTAGATGATGCAGCGTTGAAGAACTTTGCCAAGTACTTTCTCCACCAGTCCCACTAGGAGAGGGAGCATGCTGAGAAGCTGATGAAACTTCGGAACCAGCGTGTTGGCCGCATCTTCCTACAAGACATCAAGAAGTAACACCGAGATGACTGCGAGAGTGGGCTGAATGCAGTGGAGTGTGTCCTGCCCCTGGAAAAAAGTCAGTCAGTCGTTACTGAAATTGCACAAGCTGACAAATAACAGAAATGACCCCCATTTAAATGGTTTCATCAAAACCCACTACCTGGACCAACAGGTAAAGTCCATCAGACACCTGAGTGATCACGTAACCAACCTGTACAATATGGGAGCCTTGGTTTCTGACATAGAGGAATATCTTTTTGAGAAGTACACCTTTGGAGACAGTGAGAATGAGAGCTAAGCCACACCTGGCTTACCCCACACCTGGGAACTGCGGCCTTGACTCCTACTGTCTTTCAGTGCATGCATATTTGGGTTATCTGACCATAACCTGTATCAAAAAACTGGCAACATTTACATCCCAATAAAGTGACTGGGCACTGATGAAAAAAAAATCAAACACACCGATACCCCCAATGAAGGCTTATTTCAATCTTTTGAAGATCGCCACTATAGTGAAGATCCCCCAGGATGATCTGAGGAATCCCATTCCATTTTGGACAGCCCTCAATATTAGAAAGTCTTTTCTTTCCATGGAGTTAAAAACTCTCTACAATTTATTCCCTAAGGTAAGTGGATTTTGATTCAGGAAGATCCTGTTTATATGCAAGCATGTGTGGGAAGGGGGTGAATACATTAACACTTGGAGCTTAGTTGAGTTTTTCTGGTTCCTGCTTGTCCCTTAGGGGCATAGAGAAGATTGTGAATAGGATGTAGGCTTGTTACGTGAAAAGGCTAGGTTAGAGGGAGGGAGAAGGGGAAGAAAAAGAGAGGAAAGAGGATAAATAACATCTGAGGATATTGTGAAAATCCAGTGCTGCTCTTTTGGAAAAGAAGGCATGGTGGCCCAGCAGGTAAGGGTGCTGAGCCTAGAATCAAGAAGACCTGAGTTCAAATCCTGCTGGGTTACACTGGCAAATCACTTAACTTCAGTTTCCTTGTATGTCAAATTGGGCAAGACTTGCACCTACCTCACAGGGATCTTGTGAACATCAAATGAGATAACCTGTACAGTGCGCTTTGAGTTCCTTTAAGCCCTATATAAATGATAACTTATTTTTTTCTGTAGACAAAATGAATTTTACTAAGTTAAATCCACTTTTTTCGTTTGCTTATTTGTCTTATTAACATCATTCAGGAACACATTTTTCTTGATTGCAGTACACAAAGAATTCTAAATTAATACCTTTGTGAGCAAACAGGAGTGTGCTAGGGAAGCCACCTTTTTGAAGACACCCTGCATTAGAAAGGAGGAAATTCCCACTAAATGGCTGGTTTGATAAGTCCTAGTTTCTTTCAGAGTTTAAAGAATCTTTGGGGGGGGGGGGGTTGTTACGTAATTGGTGACTGAACATTGAGTCACCCTGCTCTCCAATCGTTTGCTGCTGTCAACAGAGCCTGGTACCTGAAGGTGATCTCTATTAAGTAACAACTGATATCAGATGCAGCCAGTTTTGGAAGATGCAGGTGAAGCAAGAATGTGGTCATGTTGTGTGGCTTTCATCCTGCTTTCATCACCTTGCTTAATCTGAGTCCTTTGTCTAGGGTTCAAAGCCTTGGAAGAAGGTAGAGAAGAAGGAATCAATGGGTTTTCTAATTAGCTCCAGGGTATCTGAACAGGGATAATGCTGACCAATGTCCTGTTCAGGTGAGCTTCTTAATATAGAGCCCTGAGTGTTCCAGTCTGGATTATTCTGTCCCCTCACTCTAGTTTTGTTTTGGATTTTATAAACTGGTTCACAAATGAGCAGAGCCTGTTGGCTACAAGGCAATCGCTTATACTGGGGCTAAGGGGTATGTATGTCACTTAGCCCTACCTTTATTCAAAGTCATTATCATCCATCCAACTGGACGGGAATAAGACTATTCAGGCAAGCAATTTTTATCCATGTGCTACTATTGAGTGTAGGTGTGATGCATGGGGTTGTGGGGGGTAGTTGAGTGCCACTGATGGGGAATGGAGACATCTCAATAGAGAGGTGGATACAACACTTGCTAAATTCTTGTTGCTTGTGGTATAGCATAGCTTGTGCTATGCTATAACTCATCTTTAATAAGGTGGGGGCGGCTCCAAAGAATTGTAGGCATCTTATTCCGCAGTAACTTGAGCCAACAGAAGCCAAACAATTCATCCTCTTAAATCTATCCAGTGTGTCTCTCTAACTTTGCATCTTTGTGTGTGTATCTGGGAAGGAAATAAGTACATTAATTCAGACATTCATATTATAAGCCCTTTAGGTAGATAGAAATAACTCCAGTTTCTGAGACTTTTAAAGTTTGGAAAGTACCGTTCTTCCAGCATACCTCTGAGATGGGTAGCCTAAGTTGGCTGTTTCCCTTCTTGTAGTCAATGAAACAAGATCAGAGAAGCTAAGTTACTTGCTCAAGGAGATAGAGTTTGAAAGTATTAAAGTCAAGATATGGACTCCAAGGTAAGCATTCTTTTGGTTACGTCATCCTACCTCTGTAAATAATGGTCGAAAAAGCCAGGTAATGACATTTATGTAGCACTCCCAATGACCCTGTGAGGTAAATAGAGTACAAATCATCATCCCCATTTTACAGATGGGGACACTGAGGCTTTAATAGTAGAAGTGCCCAGTCCAAGGTCACTCAGTTATTAAGCATCTGAATTAGGAATCAAATTGAGCTGTCTGGAGTCCTAGTCTTACCACTATTCCATGTTGCCTGGGCTAATTTATGCCTGATTTTACAAAGAGAAGCCTTTAAAATGATTGCATTGTGATTTTACTATCGTAATTGCTCAATCTAAGTAATTGAAAGCTTCACTAAGGGACGTGTACATTATGATTTTCAAACCTGGATCTGCTCAGATCTACCCCCTTTTTTTTGTCTTTCTTTGCTTCCCTATTCCCTGTCCTCATCACATACCTCAGAAATAACTTTGACAGGAAAGTAAGCGGGTATGTGTAAGAGTGAGGAGGAAGGAAGCAACATTCGTTTGCCTTCGTGACGGTAGGATGGTGTGGCACTTTCATAGCTTGCGTCAATGGTATGAGCTTCAAGGCCTTTTAAATAGTTGTACTGGAAAGAAATCTTCATGTTCCTCACATCCTCCTGGGCTGACATAAGTCAATAGCACAGCCTGCCATGGAAAACAGAATGATATGTAAAAGCAGGGGAGAAGACCAGCGCAGGTTAATCAGACAGATACGAATGAACTCAGTGGTGATATATGACATGTGGAAAACCCTGGACTGCCAGAATCCATTAAACACTGAAATAAGAAAAGAACTGCAGGCTGGCAGGGCGTAAGGGGGTGTGGAAATGATAAATTGTTTAGAATCCACTCAGTCAACAACCGTAAAGAATATGCTAGGCACTGTGCTAAGTGCAAGCTAGCTATAAAAACAAAAATGTGATCTCTTCTCTCATGTATCTCCCATTTGGATGAGGGAAGACAACATGCAGATATCTGGGTATATACAAAGATATATACAGAGGAGAAGGAAGGTTATCTGAGAAGGCAGGAGAAAATGGGGGTCAGAAGTATGAAAAGCCTAAGAATGTGGAGTTTGGAATGAGTCTTGAATCTAAGAAGCAGAGATAAGAGCATTAGACACATGGAGGACAGCCAGTGAAAAAGGCATGGGGTTCAGATTGTCTTCTCTAAGGAGCAGGAAACTGCCTGTATCTGGATTTTAGACTCTGAAGGGGAATAACATTTAAAAAGACTGAAAAGTTAGGAAGAGGCTAAGCTGAGAAGACCATTAAGGAACAGAGAGAGGATTTTTATTTGATACTTCAGGTGACAGGGAGGCCCAGTTCTCCTACGTTCTAGAAAATTTAATTTGGCAACTAAATGGAGAATGAATTAGGGCAGGGAGAGACTAGAGGCAGAGAGAACAGTTGGAAGACTATTGTCAAAGTCCAAGCAATGAGAGCCTGTACAGTGGCCAAGTTACATAAGAGATGTTGTAAAGGTAAAATGGCAAGATTTGACAATGTTTATGTGAGGTGAGTGAAAATGAAGGGTCAAGAATGGCACCACAGTTTCAAACTAAGTGACTGGAAGGATTATTGTGCCTTTTCACATAACAGGAAATAGAGAAACAAGAGTTTTGATGGAATTGCATCTGTTTTAGAGTTTAAGATGCCTAGCTGTAGCTACACAAGAGATGGAAGCTTGAGAGAAAAACTTGGTTAAATATATAGATCTGAGAATTGTCTACATTGAGATTGTAGTTGAACTCATGGGAGCTGATGAGATCGCCAATTGAGTGTCAAGAGGGAGAAGAGAAGACTAGAGAAGAGAGCCCAAGACAAAGCATGAGGGAATTCCTAAGGATGGTGACCTGGATGAAAATCCATCAAATGAGACTGACAAGATGGAATAGCTAGGAGGAGAAAGAGGAGAGAGCAGTGTCATGAAAATCAAGGGAGGAAAGAGAAATTAGTGATTAACAGTGTCAAAAGTTGCAGAGACATCAAGAAGGATAAGAAATGAGAAAAGGCTTTTAGATTTGCTAATTAAAAGATATCTGATGATTTTGGAACGAATCATTTTATTCATTATAAACCTGAACACCTTGTTATTTTGAATGATACATATTTATTGTAATGAGTCATTATATATAATAATATAAAATCCTATACATATTATTATAAATGGAGGAGATAAGAGGGAAGACTCAATGGTCTCATTAATTTAATTGTAACAAGATGGGTAGAGGTATAGGAGCTAGCTAGCTGGTATAATGGTAGAACACTGTGCCTGGAGTCAAGGAAGACTCATATTCCTGAGTTAAATCTGGCCTCAGACACTTACTAGCTTTGTGACCCTAGGCAAGTCTCTTAACCCTGTTTGCCTCAGTTCCTCATCTGTAAAATGAGCTGGAGAAGGAAATGGCCAAGAAAAGCCCAAATGGGGTCTTAAAGAGTCAGACACTACTGAAAAAATGATTGAACAACAGATAGCTCAGTGGATAGAGTGCTGAGCCAGGGATCAGAAGACTTGAATGCAAATTGGCCTCAGACCCTACTGGTTGTCCCACCCTGGGCAAGTCACTTGACCTCCATTTGCTTTAATCCACTGGGGTTTGGAAATGGCAAACCACTCCAGCATCTTTGCCAAGAAAATCCCATGAATTGTGTGGTCCACAAGAACATAATCAGACACAAGTGAACAATAACAAGAAGAAGTATCTCAGAGAACCCAATGAGCTGAGAAGCAGTGGGCCCGGACTCAGGTCTGGGATCTTACACTTACTAGCTGTGTGACCTTTCTGGCTCTTACCTCTGTACTATCCAAAACTGGTAGGCTGAATAAGAGATCTGAAGGACTCTTTCGCATATTACAATTCTAAAGTTTCTTATAACTCTGAACATTCTACGATTTAAGTTTGACTTGGCTGAATTTCTATAACTGAGCAATTACATATTTCAGTTCGGGTATTGCCAATTCTCTGAGCTTTAATTAGGTCTAACAACGGTAGGTGTCCTGGTTTGTCTTTAATAGAATATTTCCCATGCCACCTATGTCTGCAGATTCCCTTGATTCCCCTTACTTCAGCTCCCAAAAAGAGGAGAGCATTCTCAGGGCATTAGGAATCCTATGCTTTGACCTGCTGAAGTCACAGTAGTTTGTCCTTGGTGATGACGTGCTCAAAGTCTTAAGAAGTTCTTTTCTTTTCAGCCTCAAAAGAACCTGGGGCCATGTCACTATCGGATCTGAATCTCTGCTGAATACATGAAAATTCTGTCTCTGAAGATTTATCCACATTTTATGGCTATTGAGGTATTCTCGGTACACTGTATCAGAGTGAAATATTTTCTGGTTCCTGCAATGGTTGATTTTAAAAACGAAAAATACTACAAGCTAGAAGAGACCTTGAGTGAGAGGATATATTACACTTGAAAGCAATTTAACACCATAATGTGGTAGAATGAATCTTAGGGCTTATCCAAGCCAACCATTATTTGAAAAATGAAGAAGTTTTCTATGAAAAATCATAAATTTCAATAGCAAATTAAGATTTGCAAAGTTATTTCATCCCAACAGCCAGGTTGAGCTACAATTGTCATTGTCTCCATGCTGCAAAATAAAAAAAATTAAGCCTGGGAGTCTGAGCCCAAATCCAAGTTTTGCAATCTAGCTCCTAAGAAAGGACGTCTCCAACCCCCAAAGTAGAGAAATGCTTTCCTCAGTGTCACAGGGTGCTTTAAGAGCAGGGAGCCAGAATTCAAGCACAGGCTTCTGATATGCAATCATGTGTTCTCTACAGTGACCTGCACAGCCTTCCATTGACAAAGACCTCCTGGCTGCATTTACTTTGCATAATTAATATTTGTTGAACTCAATTCAATTGAATTGAGTTAAGCAAATATCCTTCATCATGTCTTGCTTCATTCAGGAGGTCTCTGATCCATTTCCATTCTTTAGAAGAAAACTAGGCAGGCATTTGTCCTGAGGAGTATGTTGATGTACAACGTTGTAGATCTGAGCAAGGCCTTTGGCACTGTTAGTTGTGAGGGCTTATGGAAAATAACGTCAAAATTTGGTGGCCAAAGAAATTCATCAATATTGTACATCAATTTCATGCTGGCAAGTTTGCACCGGTTCTGGACAGTGGACAATGCCCTCATCCCTTTCCAGTAACCAATGCAGTGAACTGGGGCTGTGTGCTTGCTCCCATGCTTTATAGCATGAGGTTTTACTCCATATACACAAATGTTTTCAATAAGGATAAACATAGCATCAAGGTCAACTACCATACTGATGTCAAGTTCTTCAATTTGAAAAGGCTACAAGCCAAGACCAAAGTGAAGGGAGTGTTGGTGCATGATTTTCTGTTTGCAGATGATTCTGCATTGCACTCAATGCAGCCTCTGAAGCTGAGATGCAATGAAGTATGTATCAATTCTCTGTTGTGTGTGCTAATTTTGGCCAAATAATTAACACCAAGAAAACACAGGTGCTCCATCAGCCATCACCACACCATCAGTTACAACAAATGGAGAAGTTTTGAAAACTGTGGATAAGTTCACTTACCTTGCTAGTGTACTTTCCAGGGATGTACACATTGACAATGAGGTGGAAGAACACATTGCCAGAGCTAGCTCAGTGTTTGGGAGGCTCTGTAGAAAAGTTTGGGAGAGGAGAGGTATGAGACTAACTACCAAACTGAAGGTCTGCAGAGCCGTTGTGCTGACATCATTGTTGTATGCCTGTGAAACATGGACGATCTACCAGTGCCATGCCAGGAAACTCAATCGCTTCCATTTGAACTGCCTTAGGAAGATTCTGAGGATCACCTGGCAGGATAAGGTAGCAGACACTGAAGTCCTTGCTCGAGCTGAATTGTCTGATATTCAAACTATGCTTCAGAGAGTGCAACTCTGATGTGCTGGCAGCACTGTTCAAATGCAAAATATACGCCTGCCAAAAAGACTATTTTATGGAGAACTTGCATTGGGGCAGGCAATCACCTAGTGGCCAGACGAAACGATATAAGGACACTCTCAAGGTCTCTCTCAAGAACCTTGGGTTTGACTTTGCAACACGGGAGACACTGGCACATGACTGTTCAGTATGGCATGCCCACATCAGAAAGGGTGCTATGCTCTTTGAGCAAAACAGAGTTGAGACAGCACAAAGTAAACGCAGGATACCCAAATTTGGAATATCCCCCCCAAATATTCACATGCACTATCTATGCCTAACCTGTGGTAGAGCAGTGCGAACTCATATTGGTCTGATCATTCACAGTCAGACACACTGAAATTTCCCTTTATCATGGTGATGTTATTTTGGTCCACTTTGAAGACAAAGGATAACAACCAAGCAATCAACCAACCAACGTTGATGTTGCCAATTGCTGGTAAGTGAATATCCTTTTTTCAAATCCAATGTGGACTGAGAAATATCTAACTGGCTTTAAAGATGTCCTGTTGAATGAGCCCTTAGTTTTACTGGGAGGATGGGGGGAAGGGGAGAACTTGTGAGAAAAAGGTGATACTTCCCTCTAAGTTCCAATGAAGAAAGAATTTTCATATATATTGAAAGCCCATGATGGGCATAAATGACTTGAGCATTTGTGGCCTGTCTACTTTCCTGAAGTTCCCCATCCTCAGACCAACAGAAAAATTATACTCAGACCTCCCTCTAAGAGTTCACGATTACATCCATTAAAACTTAGAGTATCTGAACTCATTGGTATGGGTTCTCCTCTCCTTCATACGTTAGCAGATGGTTTCATGTGACAGTTCACTATGAAAAAAAGAAAAAGAAAGGAAAAGTATTCTGGTAGCCAACCAACATCCTTCTAATGAACCTCCCCAAACATGTTTGGGCTGATCTTCAAATAAGAGAAATGCATCCTACTCAGAATTCAAGATTTTTCATTTTATAAGGATGCCTGCCAGTGTAGGCACAGGCTTTGGGGCCTCAGTTTCCTTCTCTGTAACCCAGAGACAATAATTCTTTTCTTGGTTACCATCAAACTTGTGGTGAGGATTAAATGAGAGGAATGCTGTGAAAGACGGCAACATAATACCGTGGAAAGAGTATTCTCTCAAAAGTCAGAAGCACAAATCCTGCCTTTGACATTGACTTGGAGAAATAATTTTCCTGGGCTCCAATTTCCTCACCTGTGTAATGTGGGAATGGGGTGAGGATTGAGTTTACTAGATGGATTCTGGGGTTCCTTAGAACTCTAGCTTTGTAAAATGTGACAAGTTCTACATATATAAGGTCTTTTTATATATAGTACCACTAACTTAGCAGAGTTTTTAAATTGATTTTTAACTCTACAAATTATCAATTTGGGTTTCCTTCTTTTTTTGTTAGTTGTCCTTTGTCCAGTACAATTCAATGACAACTATTGATGAATAGCCTGCTCGTTTGTAAGCCCTGTGCTCAGTCCTGGGAAGACCTTTGTCCTCACCTCCAAGAATCTTAAACTCATAGGGACAAGAACACAAATAACTGTGATAGCAGAAAAGGTGAGACTAGTGGAAAAGCAATAGATCTAGGCAAAGTATGGTGGGAAATATGAGGAGGGAGGGATCATTTCCTTTGAGATAGATAGACAGAGCTTTTGTGAAACATTTACCATATGCCATGCACCATCCTAAGATTTGGGAATACAATCTAATTTGGGAAGACAATGCACGAAAGGGAACTGAAAAGGGGGAAAAGTGGGGAAAGTGAGGTTGAAAAGATGGGGATCTAGGAGGAAAAGTCAGGAGCTGAGCCAAAACAGAAGAGAGTCTGAATGACTTGGGTATGTATTGAGCACATTAATCAGGTCAACAATCATGAATTTTATGTTTTTGTTTATTTATTTGTTCTTACTTGTATTTTTTCTATTGTATTCCGTTCATTTTTTTTTTTTTTTACAAATCTTGCCCAGGCTTAGCAGCAGCCACTTAATAGTCCAACCATTCAGCTGACTTGCCTGGGAACCTTTACTTTGCTCTGTTTCCAACCTGAGCTAGTTCACCTTCCTTAGGTAGCCCATGTCTGTTCGCCCCTTCTAGGGACTAACTGTATTGGTGTACATTCCTAATCAGCATTTCTGTCATGGAAATTTAAAACTCCTACACTCATGCAATCCACCAAGCTCACCTACCCAAATAACAAGGAATACAGCTGTGAGCTATTAAGCCAGGCTCAAATAGCATTTAACAACTTATGATGGATGTGTCAGGCACCAAAGTAAACACTGCAGCTGCAAAGAAAGGCAGAAACATTCCCCTGCCTTCAAGGAGCTCTCAGTCTACTGGGGAACACAGCATGCAAACAGCTATGTACAAACAAGTTATAAACAGGATAAATTGGAGGTAATCTCAGAGGGCACTAGCATTAAAGGGAATGAGAAAAGGCTTCTCACACAAGGTGGGATTTTTGCTGACCTTTAAGGGAATAGGGGAGGAAGAAACAAGGAGGGAGAATGTTTTAGGCAGGCTTAACAGCCAGTGAAAATACATAAAGTTCAAAGGTGTCATATATGAGAAGTATGTGATTATGAGCAGCTTGTATGAGCAGCTAGTGATTAAAGTACAAAAGAATACTGGAATGAGAGTTGAGATGTGGGTTCCAGTTCTGTCTCTTCTGTAAAATTGTTGAGTGACTCTCAATTTCTCCAAACCTTAGTTTACTTATTTACCATATGATGATAGTTTTCACTGTCCTATCTAACTCCATGGGGGTTCTGAGAATGAATAATAAAATATGCCATTGTGGGAAAGCAGAAAATACCATTTAAATATAAGCCATTATTATCATGACATGTTTTGCAAATAGCCCTTCACCTGCGGGCCCTAGGTGAGTACCCATTTGTAGCTGATGAAAAGGAAATAAGAATGTTGGTTTCATTTATTTTACTCCCATTGGGGACTGTGGGAGAACGAAGGATTTGGGGGTTTTTTTGAAACCTACAATCTCAGTGATTCTTTCAATAAGTGGATTCATTAATACCATTTTGTCCTCTTTTCTCAAAGGGTGATCTCTTATTGTCCAGCTGGCTTGCTGCATTCAAATGACTTTTCCAGAAAGTTTAGACTGGGCAGCACTAGTATAACAGGAGAAGGACTGAATCTGGAGCAAGAGGATCAGTCTCTGCATCCCAGCTCTACTTAGTGGTTCTGTGTCCATGAGCAAATCACCTCTTGGTTCTTGTTGTTGTCTAATCGTTGTAGTTATGTCCAACGCTTCATGACCCTGTATGGTGTTTTCCTTGACAAAGATACTGGAGAGACTTGACACTTCCCAGAGTTAAGTGATTTGCCCAGGGTCACACAGCTCATCAGCCTCTGAGGACAAATTTGAACTCAAGTCTTCTTGACTTCAGGCCCTGACTTATCTCCATGAGTCTCCTTAATAACATGGGAACACTGACTCTCACACTATCTTTACCTCATGACCTTTTTCTGGAAAGAGTTTGATGAACTCTCAAGTACTAGAGCAATGGGATCTTTCCCCCCCACCTCGAGCTTCTGTGTTGCCACCACCCCATGTAGACCTGCCAGGAGTCATCCTTCCCTTTTCATAGAATTCCTTTCTGAATGCCTTAATGCAAAGGTGTTTCAGTTAAGAACTGAATCCTTCATCTTCTTTCTCTCAAAGTTTTTCCTGTCTCACCATTCTATAGTTGTATGATTTGGCCCTGGAAGGACTTCATACCTTGTTTCTGAATTTGAGCTTGAGAAATTGGAAGCTCATCTCTCTAACATTCTCTCCCAACATGTTAACTTTTCAGATACAAACAGCAAGGAAGAGATCTTGAATTTCCCAAATGACTGTAAGTCTTTCTTATTATACCATATCTCATTCATATACTGGGGCATCAAAACGGGGAGGTATATCTGAATGGGTACAGATGATATTCTCTTCATCTTTGAGGGGTCCTCTGGGAGTTGTAGAGTGTGGGGCAAAGCAACACGTAAACACCTGAATGTGGAAATTCTAGTCAGAGTTCATGTTCCTTTTTGCAACACTTTCCTCTTTTACAAAGGGAATTTGTTGTGCTGCTATTAAGCCAATGACAAGGGCATCACCAGAGGCAAAGGGCCGTTGGGGAGAAAAGTGGTTCCAATCCACATCATATTCCAACTTCATAGAATCAAAGGATTTGAGACATGAAAGAGACTGGGACCTAAGAGATCATCTACGTCAACATTTTTTTTTAAAGATGAAGGCAAAGCACTTGCCCTAAAGTCTGAAAAACCAAGATTCATACCCAGTTCCAGTTAGTCTACTGAAAGTTTCAAAAAGCTTTTGAAGGGTGTAAGTGGGGCATAACAGGGGTAAAAGATTATATATAACACATACTGTGGGGTAGGAGAGAAACACACAACCTTGTATCATGGATTCTTTCCCAACACCTTGGCAAGGCCCTTCTCTCAGGGTGTCAGTTGTCTCATCTCTGTCCACTTATTTTAGAGACATGAAACTTAGCTGTGAAAATCCCCAAAACCCTAGGAGAATCTATAATGTAGAATGATATTCCTTTTTTTGATAACTGCTATTATGGTGCTTTGTACCTAAACAGGCTTTGATAATAACAGGTTTTCTTTTGTTTGTTTACTTATTTTCAAAGTATTTTCTTTCCTTCTACAGAGCTTTTTGCCCACAAGAGCTCTCAGGCACCATTGAAATCCACTGAACTAACAAAAGGTGTTGTAGGAGAAAAACACAAAAGAAACACGATAAAAGATAATATGTTGTTGCTCATTCACTTACTTATTCACTTACTCATGGCATCCCAGAATTGCAGAACCTCAGAGTTGCAAGGGACTTCAGGGACCATCTAGTCCAATCCCCCTGTCTTACAGATGTCTTAAAGAGGACCCAGGGGCAACATGACTTGCCTAGGATCAAACAGAGTAATTGGCAGAGCTGGTATTTAAGTGAATCTCTTTAGATTCCAAGTTCAGTCTTCTTCTGCTTTGACACCTTTTTTGAGTCTTAGTTTCATCATCTGTGAAACAGGAGGAATAATTTCTGCCTTACATGTTTCACAAGGTAGTTATGAATAAGTCACCTTTGTAAACTATATATATATATGTATATATATATGTATATATGTATATATACATATATATATATACACATATATGTATGTGTATCATGTGAACTTTTTAATATTCCTACCCTGTAGCATCTAGTCCCTCTCAATTTTTCCCCCTTCTTGATGCTCCTCTATACCTTCCAAACACCCAGATTACTGGCTAAGGACTCATTCTAATTTTCTGTTTGGAGTAACTGATACCTAAATAGGTTTAAAAATAGTAAGGAAGGTCACTCAAGCAGGAATTGCTAACAGAGAACTTTGGTAATGTCAAACTAATACTTTGGAAAAGTAAATGCTTTCAAGTGTCTAAAGAAAAGAAATCCCATCTTCTATAGGAAGTCTACCTTCACACGCCCCATCCCTTAACTCTATTATCTTCCTTCTGTTAATTATCTTCTATTCATCCTCTATGTAACTTGCTTTATTGCATGTTGTCCACACCCCCATTAGATTGTAAACTCCTTGAGGGCAGGGACTGTCTTTTGCCTGTTTTTGTATCTCTACCACTTAGCACAGTGCCTGACACAGAGTAGACACTTTAAAAATGTCTATTGATTAATTGACTGAGGGTAACTGGGGCTCTGATACAACCAGAAAGCTCTAAACTGAACATCTGGATGTCACCATAGAAGTGTTGCTGAATTTGTCAGTGGTGATTTCCTTGACACTGTGGGCCTATGATAGAGGTCCTTAAGACTTAAAGTAGGACTGAAATGGTCCTGAAAATGAGGAGGGCATTGTTTAAAGGCATCTTAGAAAAAATGAGACGTGGATTAATATGCCAATGGCACATGAGAGCTAGAAAGGGCCATGGAGTTATCTGGCCCAGCTCTAATATTAAAGATGAGTGAACTAAGACCCGAGCTCTCTACAGTAGTTAAGAATTGCCCCTCTATTTCCAAAGTAGGTAGGGCTTATGGGAAGAGCCCTGGGTTTGGGTCTCCCATTGTGTGAACAATATGACTGCTTTAGACAAGATATTCCACCTCTGTACCTTTCTCAGTTTTATCCTTTGTTACATGAGGGGATTGGATTAAATGACCTTTATACGTCTAATTCCTGTAAGTGTATGAGAAAGTAGCCTTGGACAAGTAACAGATGAGTTACTTGCCCAAGATGATACCTCCAGGCAAAGTTCTTTTGATTCTAGGATCAAAGATATTCATCTGGAGGGGTCCTCAGAGGCCATCCACTCCAGTACCCTTATATTACAGATGAGGAAAAAGATACCTAGAGAGATTAGGTGCCTTGCCCAGCATCACAAAGAAACAGTTATAATAGGTAGGATTTTGAATATGGTTCTCCTAACTCTATAGTCTTTCCATTGTACCACATTTCTTCTCCTCTTTAAGCTCAAATTTTTCCTTATGTTGAGTCTGTTTCCCATCTTGAGAAAATCTAGTATAGTTCCAAGCCTGACCATTTGTAAACCATCCACATCACGCCTTTGAGAAGTATGGCTGCTTCTACCTTTTCTTGGACACTTTCACTCCGTAATTGAAAGAGAGAATCTCCTGGCTGGAAGAGATCTTAGAGATCAGCCTTCCAAACTGTACATAGCTACCTTAGAATCTTCTCTGTAATATCCTCCACAAAGTCTCATTCAGTCTTTGATGAAATATTACCAAGGAGGAGGAACCCACCGCCTGCTGTGAAAGTTCATTTTCCTTCTGAATAGCTCAAACTAATATTTTTTTTGACACTGTCAAAATCTGCCTCTGCTTCTAGTTCTGCCCTCTATAGGTCAAGTCTGATCCCTTTTCTGGAACAGCTAGAGGGTGCAGTGGATAAAATGTTGGTCCTGGAGTCAGGAAAGTTCTTTCTGAATTCCAATCTGGCCTCAGAAATGTACTAGTTATGTTATCCTGGCCAAATCACTTCACCCTGTATGCATCAGTTTCCTCACCTGTAAAATGAGTTGGAGAAGGAAATGGCCAACCATTCCAGTACCTCTGTCAAGAAAACCCCAAATGTGGTTACAAAGAGTTGGATACAAAAACAAAACTGTTTTCTGTATGATAGTCCTTCAACTATATGGAATCAGGGAGCCCCTGTCTTAGTCTGCTTCGTTGTAAATGTTCCTAGTTCCTTTCACCAATCTTCATATAGCATTCACAGAGGCTTTTATCATTCTCATTGCCCTCCTCTGAATACATTCATCTGCTGCATGGAGGAGGAGGAGAAGAAGGAAAAAGAGAAAGAGGACTAGTGGTAGTGAATAAGGGTGAGGGTGTGGTAGTAATAGCCACCATTTATTTACACCTTAAATCTTACAAAGCAATTTGCACATAGACTATCTCATTTGATCCTCATCACAACTCTGTAAGTAGGCATTATCATTATACTCATTTTATACAGATGGAAGAAACTGAACCTAAGAGAGGTTGTGACTTTCCCAGGATCTCATAGCTAATTAATTTCTGAGATAGGATTCAAACTCAGGTTTTCCTGATTCCAAGCAAAGCCCTCCATGTACTTCACCAGACATTGTACTAGGTGCTGGTGATACCAAGGCAAGACCAAAACAGTCCAAGGTGCTTACTTCTACTGGGGGAAAGAAGCTACAACGTGAATACAGTTAAGTGCCTACAACAGATGTAAAAAGTCCATACAAAGTAATTTGCTGCAGTGGGGAAGGTACTAGCATGTGGGAAAATCAGAAGTGGCCTCAAGTAATAGGTGAAAGTTTAGCTGAGTCTTGAAGGAAGTTAGGGGTATTATGAGGCACAGGTGAGGAGGGAGAACATCTCAAGGATGGCAGAAGACTGGGCAAAGGCATGAAATGTTCTGTCTTGAGAAAACTGAGGAGACAAGTTTATATAGAATACAGACTGTGTCAAAGAGAGTAAGATAGAGTGGAACCAGATTTTAGGAGACTTTCAAAACCACCCCGAGGAGTTCATTACAACAATTCTGTCCGGGGTGTGTTGCATGCCCTCGGGATTTTGTTCTCTTCTCTGCCAATCTGATAAATTCCCCTGTTCAGGGAGACTATTGAGTGTTAAGGTGGTGTTACAACCGAAGAAATAGATTTTTATTTTCTTAGGGGTCATTCCTACATGTCAAAAAGAACACCAGAGTAGCTGTCAAAAGATCTGTATTATTTCCCTGGATCCACTACTAACAGGGGCAATGATGTTACAAAAGTCATTTCACTTTTCTTGGCTAGTTCCTTCACCCATAAAATTATGGTGTTGGATTATAATAAGAGTTCTTAATATTTTGTGTGTACATGTGTGTGTACCTTTGGACATTCATGGTTCTCCAAAGGGGTATAGTGAACCCTAGGGACCACTTTTAAAATAATGTTTTGAAATGAAATAAAAGACGCAGGATTACAAAGGAAATTTGATCACATTGAAATAATTATCAAAATATGTGTTTTAAAAATAAAATGTGCCAAAGAATATATCAATAAAGGGACACTAGGTGGTACCAAAGTCCATAGTGTGTGGCCTGAAATCGGGAGGACTCATATCCCAGAGTTTAAATGAGGCCTCAGACACAGTGTGACTCTGGGACAGTCACATAACACTGTTTGCCTCAGTCTTCTCATCTGCAAAATGAGCTGGATAAGAAAATGGCAAATTATTCCTTATCTTTGCCAAGAAAACCCCAAATGAGGGCATAAAGAGTTAGAGACCACTGAACAGCAAGTAATATATCAATGTATCCAATATATATGGATACACCGAAAATACGTTACAAAAAAGTTCATTGACCCCAGTTTGAGAATCACTAGATTACAGCTACTTCCTGAAGTCTCTTCCACATCTCTAATACTCACTTGTCTATCTTGGCATTTACATTAAAAGTGGATTATGAATTCAAGTTCTGTGATCGCTTTTCACAGTCATTGCTGAAGTCCCTAGAGACAGCAGCTTAAAGGATTCCTCTGTGGAAGGTATGTAGAAGGGATTTTCCTCAGCATTATTTATCAAATCTTGTAGGGAGACATGTCCATTCTAATTTTGCTCTGCTGCCTAGTGAGAGGGTGTGGGCCTTCTCAAAGAAGGTAGAAGAGGATTGTAAATTGCCAAGCAGATCCTACAAAGCTAGACAGGTTTGAGGTATAGCCCAGTGATAGATTGTGCCATCCTTTCCACAATCTGAAGAAGATCTGAAGATCTTAGTGGACGTGCAAGCTCAAGATGAATTAAGAATGTGATAGCTGACATAATCTAAGGCTTCACAGAAATTATGATTGAAGCTGGAAGCCTGGCTCACACTTGATACAGGCAACCCCAAAACCCAAGCTCTTGCAGCACAGGATAGGGTCACAGCCCAGAGGGCTGGTGCACCAGATCGCATTGGAACACCATTCCACATACCCCCAAAGAAGGGCTTTATGATGCTTGGCAATGACTTAAGAGAGGCTTAGTCTCCAAGTCTCTAAGTGTAGAAAGACAACAATGTCAATGTACTCAGTCCTAGTCAATCCCCAGATAAAAGTACTGTATTCATTTCTGGGTTTCGTGTTTCAGGAAAGTCATTGATGAATTAGGAAGCATTCACTGAGATGGAATGGCATTGTAAAAGGGTAGGCTATCTGGTTGTTTGATGACCAACTAAATAAATGACAAAGTCTAGCCCATCAGGGATGGTTTCTGCTTGAGGTGACACTTACCTGGGCTTTAAAGGATGAGTAGAAACTCAACAGTTAAGGAAAGGAAAAAAGAACATCTGGGAACAGGAAGAATCTGTGCAAAGGCAAGGAGAGGGGAGAGCTCTGATTGTGTTTGAGAGGCAGTGAGTCATCCAATAGCACATGGAGAGGCAGGCTTCTACCATGTTGTAGAGGGCCTCGAATACTATGTAGTTGAGTCTGAAATTTTCTCCATCTTCCTCCATTTAATGTATTCTGCTTCTGAAAGCCTAAGGGGTAGAGGAGGGCATGTGTCATCCTTATTTTGGCAGAAATGAACAGATATATGATCTTGTTGATGTAGGGAACTCCTGGTGGGAAACTCTCCATCAATGCAGATGAGCACATTTTTGGCAACATATAGTGTTAGACGATTGTGTCAGGTACTAAAAGGTTAAGTGATTTACCTAGGGACACCTCATTGATACGTGTCAGAGGCAGCACCAATCAGCTTTAAGCAAAAACAGTAAATGTTAGAGTCTGAACCTGGGTTTTCCTGATGCACATTATGCTGCCTAGAGTGCAGCATATGGTGGTGCATATTATCCTCATTTTACAGGAGAAATTGAAACTCAGCAAGATTAGCTTGATTTCCCTAGATCCAAGGATCAGCAATGACTCTCTCTCCCCACCAGACTCTATTTTTCCTGGAGTGCCTTTCCACTTGGTTCAAAGCTCTTTACATATTTGGGAAGAGAAGTGTCTGTTTCCTCATTTTATTTAAGATGGATGAATTTTACCCTGGCCTTTTGCTTCAGCTGGTTTAAAGACCAGCTAGTTCTTGCTGCTCTTAATGAATGAACACCTGTTTGGATTTTTAGTCACGTGCTTTCCACTGGCCCTATTGTCCCAAGTTCATGGAAAACCACACATTTCCCAGGAAGGAAAGGTTTCTAATTGTCTCCCACTTGTATCATAATGGATTTTACCTTCTGAGAGCAGAGGTGAGGTGGAAGAATCAGTTTTCATGGTGATTTTTTTTCCTTTTTTGCTCAGCTGTTACCAGAGGCCATGAAGGCACGGCACACCCAGAGACTGTAGCACTGCTGGGTAAGTGGTCCATGGATTTTTTTACCTCAGATAATTTTATTCCCTGCCTATGGAACAGATTAATGAAGCCAAGCATGTTGGAGTGTGAGGGCCAGGGAAGAGACAATACAGCACAGGTCATACCACAGAGAGAGAAATTGAAATCATTAAGGCAGTCAGGAAAATGAATGTCAAATAAGGAAATATTAGTTGAGCAATGACTATGAGCAAAGCACACAGTAATTATTATCCTTAGCATGGGGAGGGGGACTATGTGCTGGGAATATAAAGCAGAGACAAGGACTGGGAACCACATGGAAAAAGGTCCAGAGTTGCTGAGTTGGCCAACTATTGTGAATCTTATCAGATATTTGACTGAAAGTTGAAAATAGGTATAGATAACAGATTTTACATTTTGAGCAATATTTCATTTCATTCCTCAGATTAATTTATCTGGCTGCCAAGAAAATGATTCATGCTGATTATCACCAACCCTGTTTTGGGCTTCCCTCTGGTAGAAACAACCTAGAGGATTACAATAGTGAATAGTTATAGTAGTGTATTAAGGTTTGTAAAGCACTTTACAATTCTCTCATCATAATCATTGTTATTATCATCTCATCTTATTCTCATTATCACCTTGAGAGGTAAGTTTTATTGTTACCCCCAATTTATAGGTGGGGAAACTGAGGTAAGCAGTTTTTTTCAAAGTACTTTGTACAGAATCACAGAGGTATTAAATGTCTAAGGCAGAATTTGAACTGGCTTTAAGTCTAGCGTTTTCCACATTTTTCTATTTAAGGAGAATACTAAAGCCTTTAGGAAAATCACTGAGCTAGTGAGTGAAGAAGGCCATCTGCCTCTGAGCACTTCTGTTGCTGTACTCCTTCTGCAGATGACGAATGCAGTGATGCAGGCCCTACCACAGTGGCATAGCTAGCACTTGGCACTATGGCTGGCATAAGAATGAACGCTCATTTGAGGTTTCATTTATCTATCTATCTATTTATTTATTTCCCGGGGTGAAGTGACTTCCACAGGATCATACAACGAGTAAGTGTCAAGTGTCTGAGGCTGGATTTGAACTCAGGTCCTCCTGACTTCAGAGCTGGTGTTCTAACCACTGTGTCACCTAGTAACCCCAACATGATATCGTTGACAAAATTAAGCAAGGTGGCACTTAAGCCATCAAGCCAAAGAGTCCCAAACAGAAGGAAAATCATTAACAACCAGCCATACAGGGGAAAAAAAAATGTACACAGAACACATTTTTATGTTTAATCTGCTTTATTAGCATTTTTGCCATTGCTTTCCGGATGATAGATAAAAAAGCAAGCCCTTATTTGTAGTATTTGTTGATGTCCAAGGTGTAAATACTTAACACTGAAAATTTAACAACCAACTCTCATAAGGCAGTTTGAGCTAGCCCCAGCACACCCCTGATCCCAAGTAGGGGAAAGAAGGAAGAGGGAGGGTCACAGGAACAGCATTGTTTTTGCTTTGGATCCTGTCTATGTGATCTCAGGTGGGAAGGAACTGAAATGGACTGGATGAGAGTCTATGTTATTATTCTCTATGCCCTGTCCAAATATAAAAAATAAAAACCTTCCAAAAACTCCACTCTGGTCCCTCTTCATGGCACAAGGGGGACCAGGAACACAGAGTGCAAGATTTGGCAAATTCTGTCATATAAAAAGTGGATTTTAGAAAGGTCACAAAGACACAGTGTAGACAGCTTGATTAAGCAGAGCAGTGGAACCCTTGGAAATGGAAACACATGAAGAAAAATTATGCATAAAACTGTTCCTAGTCTTATGGGAGCCCCTTCTGGTTCTGCATTGATAATAGAACTTAAAAAACTAAAGTCCCTAAAGGGTGCTAGAATCACACAAATTTTAGACTTTCTATTACCTTTACCTTAGTTCTCAATAAAAGTGAGATCCTTGCCTAGTGACCAATATGCTAGAGGAACTGAATCATAGAAGTCTTGGCATATTTGCTAAAAATGATACTAGAAGACAAAAGAGAATTGTAGCAACAGTTGACGTAGTTAGTTGATTTTCTTGAGCTAGGCCTGGAGTCAGGAGGACCCAAGTTCAAATCCAACCTCAGACCCTTACTAAGTATATGATCCTGGGAAAGTCACATCACTTCTGTTTGCCTCAGTTTCCTCAACTAGGGGTAAGAACAGCACCTACTGCCTAATGAGAAACAAGTGACATAATAAGTATAGAATGATTAGTACAGTGCTTGGCACATAGCAGATGCTAAATAAAGGCTTATTCCCTCCCTAGTCCCCTTCCTGCTCATCAAAAACATTATTTCGTGGATCACTTCTTCGTGCATTACTTAGGAGGAATATTTGCAAAGAGACAACCATGAGCATAATTATAGCTTTTTGTCATATGTTGCAAATAATTTGGAGGTAAAGAAGCCCTAACAAGAACTCAGGAAGACCCACAACATTAAATCAATATGCTCTCTAATGGGAGTCAGTTAGATTACATGGTGGATAGAGTGCTGGACCTCGAGTCAGAAAAACTTGAGTTCAAATCCAGACTTACTGGAGGTATGACACTAAACAAGTCACTTAACTCATGTGTGTAGCCATGCATGCCTGTCGACCTCAATAACATCCACTTCCCAGGGTTGTTCTAAAAATAAAATTTAGTATTTGTAAAGCACTTTGCCAAATTTCAAGTTCTATATAAATTCTAGCTCTTGTTATTATTCGATCTCTCTCTGTTCTGTGCAACGAGGAAAGTAGAAAAAAAAAGTGGAAAACATGGAGGAAAGAAGAAAAGCTAAAACCTTGAAGGCTATGCAGAAACCTCATGCCCATCTACCATGAATACTCTGAGAAGAGTGAGGAGACTTTGGACATAGCTTCACATAACATTTAAAAAATGAAATGTACTGTATTGTAAGAGAAAGGAAATACTGGCTACTGATACGATAATAATTTTGAATTCAGGGAAAAATAAGTTTTTGCAGGAAGTGTACTGAAACTCAGTTAAGCCATATCATGGTAAGAGTATGTAAAGATTAAAAACTAGGAGAACAGCAGACACAAAAGAGTGGGAAAGACATATTAAGATTTTTATTATTAACTCTTTTCGCTGTCAATGGTAGAGAAATCACTATTTGGGGACTTTAATATCAAAATCTCCAACGTATAACATGTGGAAGTAGAGTTCAGAGTGGATCAGGACCCTACACAGTGGAGATATATGCTAGAGTTAACACAGTTGGGAGAGAGTCAGGGGATTCTTACTATGTCTGAAAGATGGAGTGATGCCAAATGCTTGGAAAAATCAAGAATTTTAAAATAATAGCCCCCTTGTCCGTCCACCCCACAAATTTCAGAATAGCAACACCTTCTTACTGAACCTACTTTCCCATGTCAACAAATATTGTATGTGAATAATATGGACACACATCCAAGGATACAGTCTCAAAGACCTGGAATAGCCTGAACAGAAGTGTAAGCGTTTTTGTAGAAGGACATTGAGTAGTCTGGTTTGACTGGAGCAAAACAGGCTTAGATGAGGAGAAGAGAATGAGATAAGGCAAGAAAAGGAAGATGGTACCAGATAATGTAGGCCTTGAATGCCAGGGAGAAGACTTTGAATTTGACAGGATATACCAATGTATTGAAGATTTTTGATCAGTGAAGCTAAATGGACAGATCCATACATAAGATTATTAGTTTGGACTACACTAGAGGATATTGTTGAAGATGGTATAAGAAGGACAAAGAAGACGTTGGCAAATTATCCTACAGTAGAACCACATAGAAGTCTGTCCCATAGTTGCCTGAAAAATGCAGAAACTATAAAATCCCACTGTACTCATTTTTTTAACTATTAATTATTTGATTCAAAAGAGGAAACTGCCCCTTTTGTTGAATGTCCTCCAATAAGATGTCTCCTGTTACTGCTCTAAAACTCAGAAGAGTCTTGTAACCACGTGGGTGACTTTCTAAGAAAACTGCTTTTCACATTCAAAGAGGCTTAAAACAGAACAATGAGTGATCAGCAAAGGTCTTTGCTGCTGCCAGAAAGGATGCCCAGCTCTGAGTCCCAATGGAGGAGGGATTTCCTATAAGTGCTGACTCCTTCCAGATATTCCTGTATATAGATGATGTTGTACTTGTAGGTTAAAGCCCCAGAGTTTAATACTCCCTCAGCAGAATTGAGATGAATGCAGGAAAAACCAAGGGGAGAAAGAATGTGCCCTGGGTTGAGACTTGTAGTTAATAAGATCATTAAATCTTATATTTAGAGCTAAAAAGTGACCCAAGAGGCCTTCAAGTCTTACCTCATTTTCTAGAGGAGGATACTGAACCTCAGAGGGGTGAAGGGCATTAGTCATGGTCACACTGCAGATAAGGGTCTGAGGCAGAATTGGTACCAAGATTTTCCTAACTCCAAGTTCAGTGTCCTATACATATATGTATATTTATGTGTACATGCTGGTACATCATAAAGCTAAGTGGCATAGTGGATTGAGCACTGAACCTGGAGCCAGGAAGCCCTGAGTTTAAATCCAGCCTTAGATACTCGTTAACTGTATGAGCCTGGGCAAGTCACACATGTGCCTGTGTGTATGTATATATACACACAATGTGCATGTATGTATATCCAATGCATACTCAAAATCAATATAAACACATTACATATATTATGTGTAGACATTGTATATATGTGTGTATATATATGTATATATATATATATATATGCATATAACTATGTTTACACACAATCTTTTTTTCAGTATTTTTCCATTGATAATATATCGCTCTGAATCCCATGGTCTCCAAAAGAATTACTTTTGAGGGTAAGGCGCAGAACAATGGAGAGCTACCTGACAGTCAGAAGCAGGGTGTACTAGGTAATATGAGGAATTACTCCTAGGGGAGTAGATCACCAAAGAGTTACATGATCTGGAAAGAAGATGGGCATAGACTGAGAGACAAGCAATGGACAACCCACACGCTCCACCTACATAACAATGTAGGAAGAAGCACGGAGAGATTCCCAGCAGGTTGAGTAGAACTCTTTTACAGGGAAATTTATGGGAGGTCCTTGGAGAAGAGTAACACAGAATAAGACGTTGGGTTTGCCAGTATAACTTACATCCTATTCATTGAGTTGAATTACCCATGTTGATGAAATCATGGATGTATCCAAGTAAGAGCAGTAATCCCCCACATACATATGCATGTGTGCATGCACTCTTGCATACACATGTATACGTATATAGTTTTTCTGTGTTATTTCAAAGTAGTTTAGGTGTGTGCAGGTAAGCAAGTCCTTATTTAGCACCTAATATGTTACAGGCATTGTGCTAGATGTGGAGACACAAAGACAAAAATGAAATCCTACCTTCCCTCCAGAAATTTAAAATCTCTAGGGGAAAGATGGCACCACATGTATATCTGTAACTATTCTGTACAGAATAAATGTTATTTCATTCGGAAGACAGCACTAGCAGCTAGAAAAATCAGAAGACGTCTCATGTGGAAAGTGGCATTTAAGCCCAATTTGGAGGGAAAGAAAGATTCTACAAAGTGGGAGGTCAGGAGACATTGTGTCCCAGGTCTGGGGGACAGTGGAGGATAGCATTTGAAAAGTACAAAGATGGTTGATGAAATGACTTGTGTGATCAATAAGCAAAAATGCCTGTTTAAGGAATAATCATATTCTCTTCTGAAGTTCCGATTTAATGTTGTTATCTCTGTTTTATACACGAGGAAAGGAGAACTTAGTGAGGTGCTGTGATTTGTCAAAGGGAATACAGTGAATAAGGGTTAGAACTCAAACCCAGTGCACCTGACTCCAAGCAGGCTGCTCTTCCTACTGGGGTCATTCTAAACCATCTTATCATTCTAATCACAATGCTCATTGAAGGAAGGCCATTAGCAATACAAATGAGTAACCTACAAATAAGGACAAGAAGGAAAACAATAAAACCTTAGAGGGCAGAGAAGAGACATTGACCCTTTGAGAAAGAAGTTCTAATGAATTGTCAAGGATGAGAACTTTAGAGTTGTCTGCCCAGCATTTGTGACATCGGAAGAAAGGATCTTGGTCTTTTGGATAGACCCAGCTTATGTCTCTGCATTTATACAGAGACCACTGACTAATCTGTCTATTGGCAGTTTCTATATGTGCTATCATCTATGTGTTTTTAGGTCCCTTGCAGCCTGTTTCCATAATGAGAGGAGCAACAAGTGCCTTGTGTGGTCTTAAATCTGAGGACTCTGACTTTCAGGCTTTGGAACTGATCCCTAAGGAGATGAGAGGAAAAGGTGAGTAGGAATACCAGCAGTGTCCTTGGATCCAGTTAGAGAGAGTGCCTCCTGCCCATATAGATATAAGAGAGCCATTAAATCTTTGGAAGGAACGTTTTGATTTTGAGCTCCAAAATGGCAGTATTGTAATATGGAATACATGGTGTGTATGTTTGGTTTAACTACATGTGTGTACATAATACATGTGTATATACCTGTGTGCAATTACATGTTCGTATACAATACCTGTGCATAGGTATGTCAATGCATGTGACTATATAATACATGTATATACGTGTGTGTCTACATGTGTGTACATTATACATGTGCATATGTGTGTAACTATATATCTGTATATAATACATGTGTATATGTATGTTTGTGAATGCACGTGTGTGTGTTTGAAAGAGACAGATAAACAGAGACAGAGAGTATCTTGGTAGGGCCTCACCCTGGTCTCTAAGGCAAATTCAGGAAATAAGATAAAAAGAGTTTATTACCCAAAAACCCAGCAGTATTGGGTGCAGTTTTTGGTGTATGTATGATGTGTTTATAATGCTCCTTGTTGGCCTTCCCTCCCTGTTCAAAAAGAGTCCTCTATTGAATTACAAGTTCCTTGATGACAGGGATTGTCTTTTTCTCATTTGTAATCCCACATAGAGCATAGTGCCTGCCATACAGGAGATATATACTTAATGTTTATTGAAATGAGCTAAAGTGAAAAAGGCATGCATAAAGATACAAATACATACACACTGAAATAAATACATACATGTATGTTAGCATATACAGATATACGTGTAATGTCATTTACTTGGGATGAGTAAGCCTCAGTGACTCCATTTTAAAGCCATAGACTTTGAGTAAGTAACAGATAATCTTAGTAAGATGTCCTATGCATGTCTACTAACCTCATCTCCTCATAATTACATGTACCAATCAAAAAGATTTTGCCTTAATATACAAGTTGCTTATTGCTGTCTACAAAAAGCAATGCCAGTTTCCATAGAACTTGGCCACACCCAGTGCTGTTGTAACATCAGCATGTTAATAGCCACCTATAGTTCCTTAAGGTGTAAATTATGGGTAATTTCAGACACCC